>NC_060194.1:5900763-6200763 GCF_021184085.1 Oncorhynchus gorbuscha | reverse complement strand
TTTAATACCAAACCTGAGATTTTGGAGAACTGCTTAACAATATCCAATGCCAATCTTGTCACTGACACATTTTTCAAAAAAAGTGACGTGTCATCTGTCAGTTGGAATATCTTGAGCACTCTGGCCTGGAATGTAATTTTATTTTATTTATTTCACCTTTATTTAACCAGGTAGGCAAGTTGAGAACAAGTTGTCATTTACAAATGCCTTCAGATTGACTGGGATAAACTAATGAGCATAAGGTTTGAGATACTAACAAAAAAAAGGTGAGATTGGACAACTTTGTCGTATTCCTTGGTAAATGTTAAACCTTGAGGATGTTCCATGACAGTTTGATACAGCTATTGGCACCATTATGCAGCGTTCTAATATCGTTACTAAACTTCCAATGCTTAAGACAATCAAAGATAAAACTGTGAGTTACGGTATCAAATGCTTTCTGAATATTCAAAAATAAGATAACATGGAAGTCATCCAATAGGTCACAATACTCAACCACCTTAACCATTGTACATGTCAACTTCAATGCGGTAGGGTCGTCCCAAGTATCCCGAATAAGCATGGAACATTTCGCGAACGGCGGCGTAAACTTTCTTTCCCAGCATGCACTTTGACTCAACCCCCGGAAATAGTTTAACGTTTGCTAGTCATGTAACTAGCTAACAAAAGCTACCTAATCGATTTCACGAAGCGAACAACAGCATTCAGGTAATGTCGTCTTGTTTATAGCTATCTACTTTTCGTATAACCAACTGTCATTTACAGCTGACTTGTTATACAAAGTTCAAGTTTGGTTATATCGACTAACTTACTAGCTAACGTTAGCGCTGAACGGAAGCAACATTGGCGAGTTATAATGGATACTACAATTGCTAACTGGATATTTAGTTCAGCCTCAGGACATGTTATGACTCAGGAAAATTGATAATCTTAATAATTATTATAATTGGTGAGTGAAAATAAAAACTGAGGTGTATGAGGTTGCTTGTGTTTCTGGTATAACTAACGTTAGGTAGCGAGTCTAGTTATCTAACTAGCTGAGTTACATTGTCTTAGTTAGTTAGCAAATAACTTGATGTCATGCATGGCTAAATCAAATTAGTGTTTGCAGCTGTGTCAACTTGGCCACAATCTTTGACCACACGTCAGTCAGTGCAGGGCTCTCAACCGTGTTGCTGGAGAGCTAACGTTAACCTCCTGTAGATTTCGATCCAACCCTCGTTTAAACTGAATCAGGTTAGCTAATCAACCAGCTAATTATTAGAGTCAGGTGCGCTAGATTAGGATGGAAGCGAGAACAGGGTTGGGTAGCCTTGCATCAGTGTGGATGGAGCCAAATAACGTGGAGGTCACGTAAACTAGCGAGACAAAGCAGCCTTTCAGTTTAACAGATTGGTCAAAGTGGCAACTAACTAGTCAATCTACGTATCTGTATGTTTTTTGCTGGTATAATTGTATACGTGAAAAGTTTATTTCCGGGAACGCTGTTATATCCACCAATTTTTCACATTGAAATGTTTGCTTATGGATACCTTCATGTCTAAAATATTAATGTTTTCACATTTTTAATTAATAGTTTTTTAGCTGTGTATTAAAATATATATATATATATTTTTTTTGCAGAACGCTATCAATTGTTTAGGTGGGATGGAATGTTCGTATACTGTATTTGACAATGATATGTGGTTGTCTCCGCTACCTATCTTAAGATCAAAGTGGCTCTTGATAAGATCATCTACTAATTGACCACGTTTACATACAAATATCCAGTGTTTATTCGACATACTCAAGTATTCTGTGTTGACGCATTTAATAAACATATCCGTTTACAATATCCCAGAAAGGCTTGCATCCCGGTTATGAGAAACTCAGATAAGATGCCTGGGATATGTTGCTCTTAGACGGTATACTATGGCATGTAAACATCTTGTTTTTTGTGGTCTGCACAGGCTGTTTCGCCTTGTCAAAGAAAAAGTCACTGCTCAGTTCGCTCCAACGTAAATATTTATTTAGCTGATACTCCGTACTGGACCATGTAGTCTACTGGCTTAGGCTACTTTCACCCCAAATGTAATTAGTTTTTCCTTATTTCTTACATTTGGTAGGCCATTTGTTTAACTATAGTTAGAAGAGAAGCTGCACCTAGGCCTGTCCTAACCCTGAAAGACTAATAAAGCAGTGCTCACCAGAATAATGTATTACATTGATAGAATGACTGCATTATCAATCTAGTTAACACCGGTAAAGTTGTCTGTTTTTACTTCTTCTAGGCAGTACTCTCACAGGACAAGGACATATCTTAGGCAAATGGATCCTCCTCATCAATCCAAGGGAGGCAACAGGCCTCGGGATGGCAAACGTGGACCGAGCCAGTCCACTGTCCCTCATCAGAAAGATGCCTATGCCAGACTCCTCAGCCAGCATCACAGTAGCAAGTTCAGATCCTACCTGGACCAGTATGTCCAACAACAGGGGGAAGAGAGGGGGCCGAGTGAACAGAGGCAGGGATTAGCATACAGCGAAAAACAAGACATACCGCAGAGAAAAAGGGACCAGGCGTTTATCGAGTGCTCTGACTCTAGTGACTTCTCGCCTTCGCCTATGAAAGGTAAAGGAGGTGAAGAGAGCTCTCTGTCCTTGTACATGGACAAGCTGAATAGTCGAGGAGCCCTGCAGGAGCCGGAGAGGAGGCAGGGGGTTTCCGACAAGCAGCGACGCGGGGAGAGGAGGGACACCAACACCAGTCAGGATGGAGATGTGGAGTCCGGTGAAGAGTTTGCCTCCCTCAAACAGAGGGACTCCCAGCAGCAGCAACAACAGATAAGAAACAAAGACTACAAAGACCATGCTTACAAAGTGCCCACAAGCAACCAAGTGAACAAGGACATGAGTTATGGGGCATCCCCCCCGAAAGCCTTCTCATCTTTCCCAGCTCAAGCGCAAGAGAAGAAGAAGTCCAAGAAGAAGAATGTGCCAAAGACCAACGCAGATAACAAGAGAGGTGGACCCATGTATCCTGACTTCGATGCAGACATGTCAACATCCCCCCTTAACAAATCCAAAAACATGCAACCACAAGGTAAAACAATGGTCTTGACTAAAGTGAATATACTTTTTGAAATACCCTGACTGCAAAGTTGTCATATGTGATCAGGCGTTTGCAAACAGCTGCATTTGCTGTTGAAGATGTAGGTGTTGGATTGTAATCGGACTTCTATTTTCATCCTCAGTTGCCTCTACGCCTTCTGACAAGGGTAAGAAGACTAGAGGAAGCCAAGGAGGATCAAAGAAGCAAGTGTTTGAAGCGTACATGACCACAGAAGATGTTTCCCACGGTCTAAAGAGAGGAGAGCTCATTCAGGTGAAACCAGTGTTCTAAGACTAGACCTTCATAAAAAAAATTCTGACCTAAGGCTTTATCGGTCAAAGATTATCTGACATGATGCTGTGACAAGTTTAGCCTACTAATATAAACATTTCCTTATTCTTTTCAGGGATCCATAAGAATCAACCCCAAAAAGTACCACGAGGCTTTCATTGCAGCACCGGTGAGAGTGTGTCAATAGAAATATACAGTAGCTTATAGGTGTTGGCAGTAATATTTGTCTAATGGGACTGTGCATCTCTGCAGGATGGCAAGCGGGATATCTTCCTGGATGGAACCGCAGCCCGCAACAGGGCCCTGAACGGGGATGTGGTAGTGGTGCAAGTTCTCCCTCAGGAGCAGTGGAAGGTGAGCTCCATGGAGGAAGATTCCACCTCAGCATAAATACACTGTACACAACGTTAAGAACACCTTCCTAATACTGAGTCGCACCCCCCCCCCCCTGCCCTCAGAACAGCCTCAATTCGTTGGCATGGACTCTACAAGGTGTCTAAAGCGTTCCACAGGGATGCTGGCCTGTGTCGACTCCAGTAATTCCCACAGTTTCCTTTGGGTCGTGGACCATTCTTGATACATACGGGAAACTGTTGAGCATGAAAAACCCAGCAGCGTTGCAGTTCTTGACACACTGGTGCACCTACTACCATACCCCGTTAAACGGCACTTAACTATTTTACATTTACATTTAAGTCATTTAGCAGACGCTCTTATCCAGAGCGACTTACAAAATATTTTGTCTTGCCCATTCACCCTCGGAATGGCACACACACAATCCGTGTCTCAATTGTCTCAAAGCTTAAAAGTCCTTTAGTTTGTCTCCTCTCCTTCATCTACGTTGGTTGAAGCGGATTTAGCAAGTCCCATCAATAAGGGATCATAGCTTTCACCTGGTCCGTCTGTCATGGAAAGAGCAGGGGTTTTGTACACTCGGTGTAGAGCAGCTATATCTTATACACTGCTATGTAATAGGAGTATCAGTGTTTCCCCTACATTCAAGAATATTCAAGTAGATTTAGGTGGGTTATGACCAACGATGTCTATGGTTATGGCACTTAAGTTTGTGAACCACTCATTTATATCCACTGAGGCAATAACTTGTCATGCTCTTCATAATATACACCATTTACCCGCTGTTAGCTTCAAGCTAGATTTATTCACCTCGCTGGATTTTGCACCAGCAAAAGACCCCGACACGTCACACAAGCACATATATTTATATTTTCTGACTAAGCCCCCCTTCCAGACCCCCTTTGTACTCCTTCTGCTAAAATACAATGCACATAGATCATTCCATCTAACCCGACGATCACTACTGCCAGGTTAATTGTACTGTTACAAACAGACCAAAACTGGCTCAAGTCAGATCGTCTCCAACACTGCTGATGCACAGTGGCTATCCTAAAAACAGAACTAAGTGGTTGTACGTGTACAGGTTGTGAAGTCAGACAGTGAAGGCGTGAGCGAACCAGAGACCCAGTCTGGGAGGAGCCAGACACCAGGAAAGAAGACCAAACGCCCCCCCAGTCCTGATGTCATTGTGGAAGCCGAGACTGAAGCTGAGGAACAACTGGCCAAGAGGGTGGAGAACATCAGCCTCAACGCCACAGGTACAGGGATTTCCCCTCAGCAGGTTTAATGAAAACACACATTTATGGCAATAGTTCTCAAAACTGTAGAGCAAATCCATTTGACAAAAATAGGAAATTGACACCGATTGTTAACTTCCAGCACTTTCCCCAATTAATTTTGCTGTTCTGCCTCTGCAGAAGATGGAATTAAAAAAGAGATACTCCAAAGGACTGCTAAGGTAAGCAGTTTTATTTTGAAATTGGATCCTTATGGCTGTTGTGCTATTGCATGAAGAAAGACCTACTTCTCGTCACAAACATTTGAAAAGAAAATGTACTGATTTCCAACAAACATCTCGCTCTACAGAAACATTTGCGCTGAGACCTATCCTTCTGTCAAAGGGTTCGCTTCTCTTTGCTTTCGTTTTTTTTTTTTTTCATTAGTCAAAATCGATGTTCTTGTGTCCTCATCTGCACCTTCTTCTAGGTGGTGTACATAGTGGAGCAGAAACACTCGCGGGCCGCCACAGGCTTCCTCAAGTTCCTCCCGGACAAGCCCTTCGCCATGTTCTCTCCTGTTGACCACCGTGTTCCACGGGTAAATGTTCCCCTGCCAGATTGCCCCCACGACTTTTGCTCCCGCCCGGGAGACTACGCCAGTATCCTGTTCATCGTCCGCATTACCAGCTGGCCAGACGACAGCAACTTTGCAGAGGGGTATGTAATGAGTCACTGTAGGGAATTGTCTTCATCCCTCCCCCGTAGCATTGTCTCGTTTGTTTATACTCTCCTTCGCGTATAAGTGTTTGACTTGTGGCTTGTAAAATAATTCTAGAGTTTTAGGTACACCTATCTGGTACCCCCCCCCCCTTGCCTCTAAACCAGCCTGAATTCTTCAGGTCATGGAAATGTTTGTATCGAGGGACCAAAAAAGTACCAAGGAAAACATTACACCACCGCCACCAGCCTGTACTGTTGACACTAGGCAGGATGTCATGCTGCTTAGCCATATTCTGGTTCTGCCAATCAGCATGACGCAACAGGAACGGGGATTCGTTGGACCAAGTAATGTTTTTCCACTCCTCAATTGTAAAGTGTTGGTGATCGCGTGCCCCCTGGAGCCACTTCTTGTTTTCAGCTGATAGGAGTGGAACCCGGTTGTGGTCGTCTGCTGCACTAGCCCATCCGTGACAAGGACTGACGAGTTGTGTGTTCCTGAGATGCGGTTCTGCACACCACTGTTGTACTGCGACGTTTGTGGCCCGTCTGTTAGCTTGTACGATTTTTGTCAGTCTCTTTGACCTCTCATCATACTGTTTTCGCCTAGGACTGCAAATGATTGGAATTTTCTTTTTTTTTGCAAATGATTGGATTTTTTTTTTAGACACGTTGTGCGTGGAAAAGTAGGGCGAACTCCATTTAGTCGACTGATCGATTGTTTGGTCGATAGCTGCTCGAGACGCCTGTCTGCTTCACGCCTGTCTGAGTGGACTAATCCATTGCGGAGGCCTTGGGGTTGGCACTGTACATTCTACCCTACTGAAATTGCATATGGTTACAATATGTAAGGACGATGGTGCCACAATAAAATATTATATTTTATAACCAATAGCCTTTCTCCTGCGTTGGATAGCGGTCATTGTCTGCGGTTCTGAAACATCAGTGTGCTGTTGAATTGGCGCCTTTTCCTAGACCATGTTGCTTTGTGCATAATAGCAAAGTTAACCAGCATATTGGTTTTGAGAACAATGGCGACTGGAGGCATCAGAACAGCTCTTTCCTTATTGTCTGAGAAAAGTGAGGAGCGGGGAAACCCCAACTTGATTAGGTCTATAATCAATAGCCCAACTGTTAAATGTGCCTGACTATGAATCATCCATATTACATCTCTACAGAAATAAGACATGTCATGCTTCTGTTGCTGGTTTTGAATGTTTGTTTAATAATAGCCTACTGATTTCTGTGAGTTCCAAGCCTTACGCAACCACATGTTTGAGAAAGCAATTGCACAATTTTGGCTGTTTTTATTCTTTGCCATGCTGTGATTAAGGCTTTTCACTTTTTGTTGTTGTTAGAACGGCCTCTTTGGTATTACTTTTCTCACCACCTGTTTGGCCAATATGCATCTGACTTCCCTTTTCCCTCCTTTCCCGCGTGTTCAGTTTTCTAACCAGTTTATTGATGAGCTATATGTCAGGCAACAGTGGATTGCGTACATGTCACGTACAGAGAGCAAGGGTTGAGGGAATTGGGAATGTTTTTCCTTAAATGAAGGATTTCGGTAAAATAACTTTAGAGTCAGGTGGCTTATGTTGCAGCAACACGAACAGTGTGATAATCCCTGTTCAGGGATAATAATCCCTGGACAGCCCTAGTGAAAGTCCCATGAGTCCGGATGTTTTAGTGGTACCGGAACCGGTGTGCCTGGCACAGGCGATCCTACCACGCTCAGTCTCTTAGGTCACTCGTTTCGCCCATTCTAACTTTCAATGGAAATGTTTTATCTTTTTATTTTACCTTTATTTTACTAGGCAAGTCAGTTAAGAACAAATTCTTATTTTCAATGATGGCCTAGGAACAGTGGGTTAACTGCCTGTTCAGGGGCAGAATAACAGATTTGTACCTTGTCAGCTCAGGGATTCGAACTTGCAACCTTTCGGTTACTAGTCCAACGCTCTAACCACTAGGCTACACTGCCTGCTTTATATTGCAAACCCACTACTCACTCTGTGGGAGCTAACTTTTTTGGCGTACAGAGTGGTGTACCTGCCCACTGAGTGTAAGTGTTTGTCTGTGTATTCTAGTAGGGGATAATGCACTTGTGTTTCTAGAGGATCAGCTCTACGACACTCATTATCTATGTATTAAACTTTTATAAAGTTACATCGAAGCACACATCTTGCCCAGATCTATTGGATGCTGACAGTCCTCCTTATGCCCCCCCAGTCGACTTGCTAAGACTCTGGGCCAGGCCGGGGAGATTGAGCCGGAGACCGAGGGCATCTTGTTAGAGTACGACGTGGACTTCTCAGAGTTCTCTGTCGAGGTGCTGGGCTGCCTGCCCCAGAAGCTGCCCTGGACCATCCCCCCTGAGGAGTTAGGCAACAGGAGAGACCTGAGGTGAGTAGAGGACGCTCGCAAATACGGCATCCATATCAGGAAGTCGTCAGTTCTCAGACACAACTCCCACAGTTGTCATTGACGCCGTACACAAAGGCTCTCGCATGCCCAATTCCAATGGAGCCACTCGATGTATGTATGTATTGCGCCATTGTCTTTGCCTTTTTTCCTAAATACTAATTTGACACAACTGAACAGGTGGAGACAACACTCATATATGCCGAGTTATTGTTTCCTATTCAGGAAAGAATGCATATTCACAATTGACCCAGCTACCGCCAGAGACCTGGACGATGCGTTGTCTTGCAAACCGCTGCCCGACGGTGAGCCATTTTGTGTTCCTTTTGGAAATGAAGCATAGGGAATGCAATTTTGATGGTTTATTAATAAAGACGGGGTTTGAATATTTACTCATGTTTTTATTGACTTGTGGAATTCATCAATGACAAAAGTTCTCCTGGTATGTTCTCTTTGTTATAGGCAACTTTGAGCTGGGCGTCCACATTGCTGACGTGAGTTATTTCGTGGAAGAAGGCAATGCGCTGGACTTTATCGCCAGTCGGCGAGCCACCAGTGTCTACATGGTTCAAAAGGTCTTTGTTTGTTATTACTAAATGATTCATGTATAAGTCAATTGATAATGAATGAATGTATTATTGGAGCAAGTAAATTCTGACTATTAGATAATTACCAGCTGGGCATACAGTAAGTTAACTGTTGACGTTGGCCTGTGCCACTCCCAGGTGATCCCCATGTTGCCTCGTCTGCTGTGTGAGGAGCTGTGCAGTCTAAACCCCCTGACTGACAGACTCACCTTCTCAGTCATCTGGAAGATCACCCCTGAGGGCAAGGTACAACACCTTCAAACTAAGTATGCTAGTGTTTCCATAGAAACCGGAACCTGCGGCACGGTTTCTCAGATGGATACACTGTAATTGTATTGCATGGAATTTTTAAAAGTCTTTATAATACTATACAGTGTATTCAGACCCTTTCCCCTTTTCCATGTTTTGTTACATTTAGTCTAATTCTAAAATGGATTTTAAAAATCTAAAATCCTCAGTCTACACAAAATACCCCATAATGACAAAGCAAAAAACAGATTTTTAGAAATGTTTGCTAATTTACAAAATAAAAAACACCTTATTTACTTAGGTATTCAGACCCGTTGCTAAGAGACTCAATTGAGCTCGGGTACATCCGGTTTCCATTGATCATCCTTGAAATGTTTCTACAACTTGATTGGAGTCTACCCGTGGTAAATTCAATTGATTGGTCATGATTTGGAAAGACGTGTGTGTGTGTGTGTGTGTGTGTGTGTGTGTGTGTGTGTGTGTGTGTGTGTGTGTGTGTGTGTGTGTTTATAAATAAGGTCCCACAGTTGACAGTGCATGTCAGAGCAAAAACCAAGCCATGAGGTTGAAGGAATTGTCCGTAGAGCTCCGAGACAGGATTGTGTCGAGGCACAGATCTGGGTATGGGTACCAAAAAAAATATCTGTAGCATTGAAGATCCCAAAGACCACAGTGGCCTCCATTCTTAAATGGAAGAAGTTTGGAACCACCAAGATTCTTCCTAGAGTTGGCCACCCGGCCCAACTGTGCAATCGGGGGAGAAGGGCCTTGGTCAGGGAGGTGACCAAGAACCCTATGGTTCTGCTGTGGAGATGGATCTGCTGTGGAGATGGTTCTGCTGAAATTCTGGAGGAAACCTGGCACCATCCCTACGGTGACGCATGATGGTGGCAGCAGCATCATGCTGTGGGGATGTTTTTCAGCTTCAGGAACAGAGACTGGTCAGGATCGAGGGAAAGATGAGTGGAGCAAAGTACAGAGATCCTTGATGAAAACCTGTTCCAGAGCATTCAGGCCCTCCGACTGGGGAGAAGGTTCACCTTCCAACAGGACAACGACTCTAAGCACACAACCAAGACAACGCAGGAGTGGCTTCGAGACAAGTCTCTGAATGTCCTTGAGTGGCTCGGACTTGAACCAATCGAACATCTCTGGAGAGACCTGAAAATAGCTGCGCAGCAACGCTCCCCATCTGACCTGACAGAGCTTGAGAAGAATGGGAGAAACTCCCCAAATACAGGTGTGGCAAACTTGTAGCTTCATACCCAGAAAGACTAAGCTGTAATCACTGCCAAAAGGTGTTTCAACAAAGTACTGAGTAAAGGGTCTGAATACTTGTATAAACTGAAATATCACATTTACATATTTTCTAACTATTCTAGAAACCCGTTTTGTCGTAATGGGGTATTGTGATGTAGGTAACTTTTTAGAATAAGGCTGTAACATAACTAAATGTGGAAAAAGTCAAGGGGTCTGAATACTTTCCAAATGCACTGTATGCAGATGTGTGGCACATTCACCACACTCAGTCTCTACCCCTCTAGATCCTGAGTGAGTGGTTCGGTCGCTCGGTGATCCGCTCCTGCGTCAAGCTGAGCTACGACCACGCCCAGAGCATGATCGAGGCCCCCGACAAGCTGTTCCAGGCAGACGAGCTGCCCCCCTGTGCCGCCGAGCACCCCATGGACGAGATCCACCAGGCCGTGCTCAACCTGCACGCCATCGCCAAGAGGCTCCGTGCCCAGCGCTTTCAGGGTGGCGCCCTGCGCCTTGACCAGGTCAGAGGGAAGCTGCATAGTATAGGACAGCTGTGTCATGCTATTTTTGTGCTGTTGTCAGGTCTCGGAATAGGAGTGCTGATATTGGATCAGTTTAGCCTTGTAGATCACAATGAATGAACAGGAGACCCGATCCTCGATCTGCACTGCTACCCCGAGACACTTTTTGAATCTAAAGATTTACAAAAACGTTTGTCTATTTTTACCATGTGAAAGGACAGAGCTAAATCTCAGAATGATGACTATGATCTTTGTTTTTTTCGCAGTTGAAGCTGTCTTTCACGCTAGACAGAGAGACCAGCATGCCCCAGGGATGCTATGTCTACCAGTACAGGGACAGCAACAAGTATGTCAACCCCACACAATACACATACTCCGAATGTACGAAACATTAGGAACACCTGCTCCTTCCATGAGGTAGAATGACCAGGCGACTCCATGTAAAAGCCATAATCCCGTTTTGTCACTTGTTAAATCCACGTCAATCAGTGTAGATGAAGGGGAGGAGACAGCGCACCAGTTTAAGTCAAGAAATGCAACGCTTAATAGTTTCCAGTGTGTATCAAGAATGTTCCGCCACGCAAAGGACATCCAGCCAACTTGACACAACTGTGGGAAGCATTGGAGTCAACATTGCCCAGCATCCCTGTGGAAAGCTTTCAACACCTTAGAGTCCATGACCCGATGAATTGAGGCTGTTCTGAGGGCAAAAGGGTGTGCAACTCAATATTAAGGTGTTCCTAATGTTTTGTACACTCTGTATGTGCATACATACCCAAAGAGTCAGCTCCCTAAGCAAGCTAACGGAATTAAAGTGAGCTTAACGGCGACGGTGCTCTCAGATGGAGATACTATCCGATTCTATACAATGTCTTGCATGTCAAGTTTTTGTTTGACTGCTTTTCTCGCTGTCTTCTCTCCCAGGCTGGTAGAGGAGTTCATGTTGCTGGCCAACATGGCCACGGCCCACCAGATCTACCGCTCCTTCCCCAACAAGGCCCTGCTGCGACGCCACCCCCCGCCCCAGACCAAGATGGTGGACGACCTGCAGGAGTTCTGCGACCAGATGGGCCTCCACATCGACTTCTCCACGGCCGGGACGCTCCATGTGGGTATCTCCAACTCCCAGCATGCACTCTAAAACACAATGAGTCTGTCAATGGGAGGCCTACTCAAAAATAACAGAAATGCAGAATACAACTTTTTTTAAACAAATGTTCACGTATGTGTTAAGTGGGTTTGTTTCTTTTTAACTTGTCCCTTGTCCTTACCATCTCCCCCTTACCATCTTACATCGCTGCTCATATATTAATACCAAATGGACACACATTCTCTGAAGCACATAAATTCAGCCGGAATGCATTCTGCCCCTATCCTCAATAGAAAAGTTTGAACGAGACTCTTGGCGATGACGAGTACACCAGCGCCAGGAAAGAGGTCCTGACCCACATGTGCTCCAGACCCATGCAGGTTAGTGTGTGCCACTACCCGTCGTCTCTCTATACTGCTGCCTTAGCAGTCCTATCGCTGGTATCTCTTTCCTGTGTCCCTCCTTTGGCTTCCTGTGTCGGTTGTTGTCAGTCCACCGCTAGTCTACTGGGGCTGTAGCTTTATCTGGATTGTCCCCATGTGTTTTCCTCTTGGGCTGCCCCCAGCTAGCCAAACATGTCCAAAACATTTAGCACATCTATTTGTATTATACTGGTTAATGGGGTCTTGTTGAAGGCTACCTTCTACACTCTCTCTCTCGCTAACCTATTTTGCTTTTGAGCCAACTTCAAAAATGTCACTGTGTGCCTCCCGGGTGCCGCAGTGGTCTAGGGCACTGCATCGCAGCACGAGCTGTGCCACCAGAGACTCTGGGTTCGCGTTCAGGCTCTGTCGCCTAGCGTCGTCCGGGTCAGGGAGGGTCAGGCCGGTAGGGATATCCTTGTCTCATCGCGCACCAGCGACTCCTGTGGCGGACCGAGCGCGCTAACCAAGGTCGCCAGTTGCACAGTGTTTCCTCCGACACATTGGTGCGGCTGGCTTCCGGGTTGGATGCGTGCTGTGTTAAGAAGCAGTGCGGCTTGGTTGGGTTGTGTTTTGGAGGACGCGTGGCTTTTGACCTTCGTCTCTCCCGAGCCCATACAGTAGTTGTAGCGATGAGACCAGATAGTAATTACTAACAATTGGATACCACGAAAAGAGGGTAAAAAAACAAAAAAAACAAAATAATTCACTGTGACCAATGATATGTGAATGCTTTCCTCCCCAGATGGCTATGTACTTCTGTACGGGGGTGTTGAAGGAGGAACTCCTTTTCCGTCACTACGCCCTCAACGTACCCTTCTACACCCACTTCACCTCGCCCATACGGCGCTACGCTGATGTCATCGTCCACAGGCTGCTGGCAGCCTCTCTTGGTGAGGTGGTGAGACACTGTGCTGTGTGTGCGTTTTACCCCATTAGAGAACAATGGCTTCGCTGTGTTAAGAGGGGTGGACCCGAGGGCAGGGCGGTGTCTCAGCTGTGTGGTAGTGCCCAAAGAAAATGTGGCTCTGCTGGTGGAATAACAACGTGGTAAAACACAAAAGCGTCCCTTAGATTCCAAAACACCCTGAATCTGAGCTGATGTTTCTTTTTTGTCCCTGTGTCTGTCTGAGATTCACTACTTTTTGATGGTGTAGTGCTGCCATCTCTGTAAGAGAGAAGTAGTTAAAGTTGACTCCAGTGTGTGTGTGTGTGTCGTTTTGCCTGTCTTGTCTTTACAATACTTTCTTTGCTTATTTCTGGTTTGTGTAGGCTGTGGTACTCACCTGGAGTTGAAAGGGGAGGAGGTGCAGAAGCAGGCGTCCCACTGCAACGATAAGAAGACGGCCTCTAAGAGAGTCCAGGAGCTCAGCTCCGAGCTGTTCTTCAGTGTGTTCGTCAAGGTACACCCAATACTTTGCACCCACCTGGTGTCCCAGGTTTAAATCGGTCCCCGACTAGAGGGGAACAATGAGAAAATCCAGTTGAACCGGCTTTGCCGTTCTGAGTTGCATTTGAGGGCCCTATACCAGATATGGTTTGAAATACTATCTGTTAAATTTCAAATACTATGAGCAATTAATTGAGTCTGCTAAGTCTTAGATGGGTGGTGTACTTTTGGGCCTGGTCTTTTGGTTCCATTGCACCAGGCAACCTTAATCGAGTGCGTCTGAACTATTTGAAATTAAACACATACTATTTGAACCCAGGGCTGTTACACACTCATATCTCCAGTTAGGATTTAGCCCCTGGTGTTGCATTCAGGGCAACCCAAGTGTGGCACTGTGCAGAATGTTATTTGCCCCCCCCCCTTGCAGGAGAGTGGTCCTCTGGACTCTGAGGCCATGGTGATGGGAATTCTGGACCAGGCCTTCGACGTTCTCGTGCTGCGCTACGGGGTGCAGAAACGCATCTACTGCAAAGTGAGTGCCACTCGAACCATGGCAGTATTCATTTTGTGTGACGATACCAGATGATCTGATTTTGAGATTTTTTTTGTCTTATCTACTGCTTGGGTCCGTACAGTGCCAAACACGACGGCTGCTGATTTGGGGCACACCATATCAACTTTGAGGGTTTCTTTAAAAAAAAATATTGGACGACAAGTTCAGAAAGAACCTCTATTTCTGACATTTGTCTTCAATTTTGTGCCGTGTGAACATGACCCAGGTTACCATTCATAAGTGACTAATCTTTCCATCAGATACCACATCAAGTTTATGGTCCTCTCTCTCTAGTCTTTATCGTGTACTATGATATACATGATAAGGTCCGGCAATGGTCTAGAGAGAGAAGAATTTACGTAAACATTGTTAGGTCGTCATTTCATAACTTTACACCCCCAAGACCTTGGCTGACACACAGCATGATTGCATCCATTTGTCAGCTCTTGACCTACACAACTACAACAACAAAAAATAAGCTTTAGTCAAATTTGAATGACATTTATGGATGCTAAGTTGAATGAAATTGGGTTCATATTCAATAGACATCAAACGGTCGAAAATGGACTGAAACGGGGGGAGGACTAATTTGTTTTCTGTTTCCAAACAATTTATTTTTGTTACGTGCCCTGATGAACACAACCCAGATGTATGAGAGTAAATTATTCTCCTGTTTTGAATGAACAGAATGAATGCGGAGGTGTGTAGTTGATGTGTTAAGTTGTGTTATCCTGTTCTTCAGGGTCTACATGGCCTGGAGACGTTCCACTTCCACAAGGTGGGGAAAAAGGGGGAGTTGACTCTGGTGTGGGCCGCAGAGGAACCCGGGAAGCCTAGCGTACGGCAGGTAAGACCTAGGGATCGTGCCAAATGACTTTAAATAAAAATGTAACCGCCATCTAATAGTTTTCCTATAAAATGATTGGAACATTTCATGAACATCCAAGTGAAATCCTGTTGCGGGGCAATGAAGTTTGACCGCAGTCGTACAGTGGGATTAGGCATCTTCACTCTGCTTTGCCCCGACTGGGCAGGTGACACTTTGTCCCGAAGACAACCGCTAAGTGTTCCTTCCATTTGTTATGTCCATTAGTGACTCGCCACAAAAAAAGAAACCTAGCCAAGTGATCACAGGCCTTCTTCCCTCCATTCTCTTTTCCCTCTGGTACGTCTCACTAAATCTCTATCCGACCGCTCCCTCAACGTAAGATCGACTCACCCAAGCTCCCATTAGCCTTTCGGAAATGACTGCTTACAGAATGGGATGTAGCTTCCCGAGTGGCGCAGCGGTTTAAGGGACTGCATCGCACTGCTAGAGGTGTTACTACAGACCCGGGTTCATTCCCGGGCTGTGCCATAACCGGCTATGGTGGGAGTCCCATAGGGCGGTGCACAATTTGGTCTGGGTTAGGGGAGGGTTTGTCTGGGGGGGGGGGGGGGGGGGGGACTTGGCTCCTTGTCGTGGGCCATGTTAAGCTGGCAGGTGTTAAGGACCGCGGTTAGGCGGGTCATGTTTCGGAGGACGCGTGACTCCACCTTCGCCTCTCCCGAGCCCGTTGGGGAGTTACAGCAATGAGACAAAATTGAGAAAAGTGGGGGGGTTTAAAATAAAAGTATTGATACACAAGCGAAACTCTAGATGAGCCATGTTCCAACTGCTGTTTCCAGAGGTCCCAACCATGGTACATTGAATGATTAAGCATATTTGCTACGATAACAGTTCTCTATACAAATCCAAGAGCTCAGCTGAACAGTGTTTTGGTTGGATTGTTTTGAAGGCGCTAGACCGCTAGGACATTTTTAAGCAGGTTTTCTTAAACAGTAGAGCATTGAAGCCCAACCCCATGTTAAACTAGCCGCTGAATGCAAACCGAATGTTATTATTTTGAGTGTCTGTCACTAACAGAGGGTTGTCCTGTTCCGGCCTCTCCTTCTAGGAGATCTCCATCTTTAGTCTGGTGGATGTGCAGCTGAGGGCAGACGGAGCGCCTATGAAATACAGCGCTGTCATCAAGAGGCCTAATGAGACGGCGTAATGAATACTCTCATGTGTCCTGAATAACACACTCGCACACACGCACCATATCACACATTCTCTGACACACACACACACAGCGCTGCCGAATAAGTTTTGCCAGTATTTTGACATTGACTACACAAACACACACGTTCTTGCACATTTTTTTACATGTATTAGAAAAGCAACTTTTTTGTAGTTAAACTTTACAGTTCAGTTACCATTGAGGAGCCGAGGCTGGACCGTAGCACTGAAGCAGTGGTATTGTTGCAGGGGCCTGGCTGCTTAACTGTAAAAGCGCCAAGACTGTGCAATGAACTTTTTATTTTGCAGTTTTTACCTTTTTTTTAGGTCATTTTTAGATATTATAATTATATACACAGTCAATGTGTGAAGATGATGGCTTAAACTATTTTAGGTTTCAAACCAGTTTTATTGAAGCTGTTCCATTAATGTCAAGTGTACTGTAACTGGTCATTTCAGTCGCAATGCAATTGTCATTGTTTATTTGTAGCTGTAACCTTTAGTAAGAGCTTGTGTGCTTTTCCACTTCATAGCATTAATCTACTTTAAAGGCTCGGCGACGCGTTCATAAACCTCTTTCTTGTAGAGGCTTCAGTTATTTTAAGTGAATTCGCACAATGAGCGACATCTGACTTTTTGCCAAATGCTTTGCCACCCTTTTTATATAGCAAGACATTTGCTTATAAATTGTCTGTGAAGCATCTACAGTGTCTTGTGAAGTCGTTTAAAGTGAGACCTGAAATCCTTGTTGACAGAACTTTTAGTTTTTCACTAAGGAACAGATGAACCTACCCTATCCGCTAATATACCGCTGTTTATGGCAGTGCATGCTGGTATTTACAGTGCAGATTCTAAGCATGCTAATCCATTGTGTCTCAAAGTTGTCAAGTGTGTGAAATGGACTTTTATCGTGACAGTTTTGACAGTGACTCTAAAATGATGGCGTACGATGCTGCTGTTGAGAACTACCTTGTGAATGTGAGGCCTTGACCATTTTGTCTCCCATAAAAATCCTCCTAATGGCCTGCATGTCCAAAACAATACTGACTTTTTTCTTTGTTTTTTTTTGTCTTTCATCTCAGTATTGTACATGACCGTAATAATATGATTTATAAATCTCGTATTGTTTTGGAGGGCAGCCATCTTATTGGTCTTGCTCCATAAGCAGGTGTGCCTTTTTCCGTAACATTGTTTTACTCTAGAAGCAATCTTTATCTGTTTTGGTTTACATTGTAAATGACGTTAAGCAAATATGATGTAAGACTATAAATGTTCTGCAAATTGTAAGGTGCCAGTAGCAAGGAACTCCTTTAAACTCTTGATACCATGTTCAAACTCACAAATCAGATGTGTTGTAGTATATTTCTAACGAGTAGCTGTAGCTCACTCCTAAATTCAGTTTTGTCTTTGTGACCAGATGGAGTTACAATCTGGGTTTTAAAAAAAACTACGTTTTTTTCTAAAATAACTAAAACCTTTTTGCCTTTTTACTAAGTAATTACAATTTTGGAGTCCGTTAAATATTAGCAAAAACAACCAATTTCCAGAGCTTTTTATTTAAAGGGGGCTGTTTTGTTGGTGCGATTTAAAAAGCTTGTGATTGTCTTTTGTAATCGGGTCGCCGAGAGCAATTGAGTAGTGGGCCTTTAACAGGAAAGGGAGAGCTAGGCCGCCAGTCCACCCAATACCTTTCCTTTGCGCTTGTTTTACGTAATATATCCCATTCATTTTGCCCACGTAATCTATGCCTTACATGAAAATAAATTGAGCTTTCAGTTGTAAGATTTAGGATTCAAGCATCTTTTCATTTGATTACATTATTATTATTATTATTTTTTACTGTTCCATTCGTGACGTTAGTACTGTAGGTGTACTTGCATTGCCTTGCTCATGGTGATGCCAATGTATAGAATGCAGTGGTTGTCAATGTCTCAAACCTGTAACAGGGTCCACTATAACGAGGGTTATGTTCAATAGGAAGAAAATGTAATAAAACAGTGAAACATGGATATACCACAACTTGTCCAATAAGAAGAAAAAAAAGTTTGCCTTAACAAAACGTTTTGCTTAATTGTGCTCTACTGAACATGACCCAGGTGTTGTCCTGTTGCTTGGGGAATGGGAGAACTGTGCTGTGTTACCATGTTATAATATCCAACTGGACACACTATTAATGTATTAGCAGTGATCACATAGGAATTGGTGTAAAAGTGTACTTGATGTGGCTGGCCCCTGTGAACCAAATAAACATCGGCTTCACTAAATTGTTCTAGTACTGTCCATTTTGTACATTTTAAACATATTAATTTAATAAAGGGTGTACCTATGTGAATTTTTACCAAATCAGTTATTAGATGGCTCTTGTGCAATAAAGATGGAGAAATGAGTGTGTCGAAGTTGAAATGGTAAAGCATTGGTATTTGTCTTCACAGCAATCCCCACACCCTCTTAATCATCATGACAAGGAAGGAACGTTACTAGTTACTACAACGGACTGCCTGCTTAAAGGGTAGTGACTATTGAGGTTAATAGCAACAACGACTGATTTATGGTTCTCTTACCTCGGCTTCGTTCACTACATCGCTTTGGATAAGAATATCTGCTAAATGGCAATGTCATTTTAGAAAACTGACAAATTTGGCTGATTTTGTGTTTTGAGATTAGTGGTATTCTGGCATGCCATAGTCTCTAGTGGGAGTCAACTAACCCTTTCCAGTCTTCACATTTTGCTGCCTTAATTCTACATGTTTTCTTATTGGTCTACACAACCTACTCCATGTTTTCTTATTGGTCTACACAACCTACTCCATGTTTTTCAAAGTGATTAAAAAAAAATGTATTTTCCAAATGACTAAGAAATACAAAATGAGTGTGTCTTGCATAGGTCCAGTGCAGCCATTTTTATCTCTACCAAATAATATTTTAGTTACAATTTTTAAGTACCTTAATGTGATTGATAATGGTCACAGCTTCTCGGCAAATGGAAATTTCTCAACGAATACTTTAGTTTGGACTGTCTGGGAGTGGTCTGAGTTGTGAGGGGAAAACTGAAAACTAGCTTTAATTGGCAAAAAGGTTTGGAACTCTTATTGGTCTATAAACTAATTTACCACCTGGTCACCAGACAGTCCAAAACTCCATCCCACTAAACACCTCTTACCATATAATGGCATTATCATTTACTAAATTTCACAGTATTATTCCAACCTCATAGGGTGGAAATGTATACAAAACATTAACACCTGCTCTCCATGACATGGACTGACCAGGTGAATCCAGGTGAAAGCTATGATCCCTTATTGATGTCACTTGTTAAATCCACATCAATCGGAGTAGATGAGAAGATATTTTTTATGTAATTTAAAACAATTAAGCCTTGAGACAATTGAGACATGTTTTGTGAATGGGCAAGACGACGTGGAAGTGCCTTTGAACTGGGTATGGTAGTAGGTGCCAGGCGCACCGGTTTTGTGTCAAGAACTGCAACACTGCTGGGTTTTTCACTCAATAGTTTCCTGTGTGTATCAAAAATGGTCCACCACCTAAAGTACATCCAGCCAATTTGAAACAAATGTGGGAAGCATTTGATTAACATTGTACCTACCTTACACAACACTTAAGACAACATATAAATTGTTCTTTGTCAAAATGGCACTACCTCAGTCAATTTGTGTAATCATACAATGCTGTGTTTTGCATCATCTGACACAAAATGTATCATACAGGGATGATTTCAGTATTTTTAAAGTTACATATCTTGAAAACATGAGTACTGACAAGCAAAACATTTTTGGGAGTATGTCAATAATGGACTAGTGAAACAAATACCTAAACAAAATATAGGTTTTTGAGAATTTTTCTTTAAAGGTTTGAATATTGCTGTCCATCAGTGATGTCCAACCAAATTTATTGAGCTTGAGCAAATTTGTCAAAAACAATGGATACAGTATGTTTGCACAACGTTGGTAGAATATTACTCAATTATTCCCAGCTGTAATGGCTGCCAAAGGTGCTTCCACCAAGGATGAACTAATATACACAATCAAGACCATTATTAATTTTTATTTTTTATTTAATTAACTTTGAAAATGTGGAATAGGTTGTGTAGATCCGTAGGAAAAACTACAATTGAATCCCTTTTTAGATGTAATATTTAGGCAGCAAAATGTGAAGACTGTGCAAAGGGGTCTATAGACTTCCACTAAGTATTAACCCTTGTCTGTATTAAGGGACAGAAATGACCCGCCACTATGTTTAACAGCAGAGAAAACCCCCTAAATGATATTTTTTCACATTGAAATTTGATGACTTTTCCTAGAGTGACCACAACATTAGAAAAAGTGAAACATCACCTTTGTTCATATTTCCATGAAAGCTGTACACCACCAGGGTACAAAGATTGCCTTAGGGTCATTTCTGACCTGGCAGTTCTAAAATAATTTACACACCACAAAAACCACAAAGAGAGACACACACACACACGACAAATTGAGATTGTGTGCTACTGATTAAACTCAGACAAAACTACATCTTCCTTGTGTCATGTCATAAGGATGACCCCAGGGCCCACAAGACGTGCAGTTGCCCATGCCCAGGACATCGCCTCAACCAACATTCTACATGCTCATCACACCAGCCATCGAAAAAAATCATCCTGGAGATGACACATTTGGAGGGTTTCTGTAAATATGGAGACAACTGGAAAATAATGGATGAGATTGACCTGCGTGCCTACATAGGGCTGCTAATCTTAGCGGGTGTGTATAGGTCCCGAGGCGAGGCTACATGTAGTCTCTGGGATGCAGAGAGTGGAAGTCATTTTCCGTGCCAGGATACCACTGAAAGTCTTTCACACTTTCTCAAGAATGCTGCGATTTGATCACCGTGAGTTAAGACCTGCAAGACGTGTGAGAGACAAACTGGCGGCCATAAGAGAGGTCTGGGAGAAGTGGGTGGAGCATCTGCCATACCTCTACAACCCTGGGCCTGAAGTAACAGTGGATGAGCAACTGGTTCCCCCCTGCCCTCCTCGCAAGGGGGAGAGGGGTCTTCTCATCAAAGTTTGCCTTCACCACCACTCTAGTTTCTTACCTCACAAAGAGGAACAAGAATGTGGTCGTCCTGAGCACACTGCACAAAACGTCTGAGATCAGTGATCGTGAGGACAGGAAGCCAGCTATCATCCCGGACTACAACCACAACAAAGGAGGTGTGGACAACCTGAACAAGGGGATTGGAACTTACAGCTGCAGGAGGATGACTGCCCACTGGCCCCTGGTCATCTTCCATAACATCATTGATGTGTCCTCATACAATACCTTTGTGATATGAAACAAGATCAACCCTACCTGGATGTCTGATAAGTGGAACAAGAGGAGTGTTTTCCTGGAGCAGCTGGGAAAGGCACTTGTAACCCCAAACATTCAAAGAAGGGAGCGCCTCCCCCGCACAGCAGCCTCTGCAGCGCTTGTGAAAGCTGTTCAGGGGGCTGAATCTTGTCCTGATCCACCTGAGGCTGCAGCTGGGGCAGGCAAGAGGAGGAGATGCCAATTCTGCTCCCCAAAGGACTGTAAAGCAAATCCTATGTGCTGTGTGAGAAATACATCTGCAAAGTCCATGCACACACACATGCATACTGTCCTACATGTGCTAATTAGAGTTGATTGATTTATGTTTTTCACATTTTTTTTTTGTATCTCATTTTGTTATTTATTGGTGTTGTTTATACACCTTGTGGGTGGTGGCAATGGTTAAAGTTGAATTGTACAGTATATAAGAATATATCACTATGTTGCCAAAAAGGTTCAATACTATTCTTGTTTCCCTTCAATAGAATGCATTCAAAACTATTTTCTGCGCATTTCTGCTACTTTCGTAGGCTATACAAGTGCTATATCTTGCTAAAAAAGTGTATGTTTACACCTATGCAGTACCTTTAGCAATAATAATAATAATTAACCCCTACTCTAGTAAAGAAAACAATTATGACAGGTGTGTTGTAATAAAAAGATGTGGTGTCCACTGATTAAATGCAGTCTTTCTGAATTGTGAAGATGGAAAACCCAGATATTCACAAAGTTTGTGATGAATGACAGGTTGTTTCTTCATGCAAAATAGATTTGGGGTTTAAAATTCAATTAAGCTGCTTTACACAAGGGTTAATATGACATAACCGTAGAAATCTCTAGAAAGGATGTATTACCCTATGGATACACAGCTCAGTAAAATGTCATAATCGTAAAACGATACTGAATTGTGTAAACAATTTATCAAGATGGCAGATTGCCGAATCTGTTTTATCAGGCGTTTTGTAGACAACGGGGCTTTTTTTTAGGAGATAGAAATACGTTGTACAGAACTTACATGACTCTGAGAGCTTTATATATTTGACTCTGACATGATGGTGTGAGGGATATTTTTTTTTTATCTGGAACATTGTCAAGGTTTCACCCTCATAAATCATGAACCGACAGGGTTCCATGACATCATGGAGGAGGAGACTATCAATGTTAAATTAATAAATGAAAGATTGTATGTAGCAACTCCCATGTATACACCCAGGCCTATCTGTATGTTTCCTCCGCCCCATTGCTCACACGCACTCATTTACTGACCATATCCACTGTGTACCGCTCCTAGAAACTCCATGCAAAGATGACTATATAAACTGGAGAATCCTCCCTGGAGATAAGCACAATATGAGCCTGATAAGATGATTTGGATTGTAGCCACTGACTGTATATCAAGGTAAAGGTCAATGGCAGCAGTGCACTGGATGAACCCATAGCCATAATGAAAGTGGACTCGATCTTAACGCCGCGGCTTAATATATTGGCGTCTTGCAGTTTTCACAATTTCTTCTCAAATAAGTTGAAATATGAGAATTTAGGGGGGGTGGTCTTCAGACCTTGTTATTGGATTTGGAACATTGCCGAGCACATTTTTTGTTGTTGTGGGGGGTGGGGGGGGTGACTTAAAGGGCAATCAGCAGTCATCCATTTTTGGACTGATACATGAATAATATGTACCCATTGATTCTTGAAGAATATAACTTACAAATGCTCAGTTCGACCATCGTACACTGTATCTCCAAACATGGTTAAAACTACAATTTTGATATCATTGATTATCAGTTCTTGCTTCCATAACTCTGTTCATGAATTTGAGAGTGGTTACATTTCTCCAGCCACAACACTCAGCTTTTTTAATTTAGAAAGTGAAAACTAATGGCATTGACAAAATGATTGGCACCGAGGAGCTAGTGCTTGGTTGCACAGCCTTTGGCTAAGATAACTGCCTACAAACATTTATTGTAGCCAAAGAGCTTTCTCCATCTTTCTTTACCGGCAATCTGGCCCACTCTTTAGTGGCAATCTGGCCCGCTCTTTAGTGGCAATCTGGCCCGCTCTTTAGTGGCAATCTGGCCCACTCTTTAGTGGCAATCTGGCCCACTATTTAGTGGCAATCTGGCCCACTATTTAGTGGCAATCTGGCCCACTCTTTAGTGGCAATCTGGCCCACTCTTTAGTGTCAATCTGGCTCACTCTTTAGAGGCAATCTGGCCCACTCTTTAGTGGCAATCTGGCCCACTCTTTAGTGGCAATCTGGCCGACTCTTTAGTGGCAATCTGGCCCACTCTGTAGTGGCAAACTGCTCCATATCTTTTCAGACCTCTCCATCGTTTTTGATGGGATTCAAATCTGGACTCATCGCTGACAAATTTCTTCAATTTCAACTTATTTATTTTATTATTATTATATATTTTTTATTTTACCCCCCCTTTTCTCCCAAATGTCGTAGTATCCAGTTATTATTAGTTACTATCTTGTCTCATCGCTACAACTCCCGTACGGGCTCGGGAGAGACGAAGGTCGAAAGTTATGCGTCCTCCGAAACACAACCCAACCAAGCCGCACTGCTTCTTAACACAGCGCACGCATCCAAGCCTGAAGCCAGCCGCACCAATGTGTCAGAGAAAACACCGTGCACCTGGCGACCTTGGTTAGCGCGCACTGCGTCCGGCCCGCCACAGGAGTCGCTGGTGCGCGATGAGACAAGGATATCCCTACCGACCAAACCCTCCCTAACCTGGACTACGCTAGGCCAATTGTGCGTCGCCTCACGGACCTCCCAGTCGCGGCCGGCTGCGACAGAGCCTGGGCGCGAACCCAGAGTCTCTGGTGGCACAGCTAGCGCTGCGATGCAGTGCCCTAGACCACTGCGCCACCTGGAAGGCCAATTTCAACTTATTTGACAAAAAAATGGGAATTATTTAAGAAATGTGCGATTGTGCCATATTGGACCGCAACTGTATACTTACATTGGTGAAAACACTGCATCAATTTGTGTATCAGGATTTCAGCGGTAAAAAGAAAAACAGCTGATATCATAGTTTACTTACAGTAAACACAGCTTACCCTGACCCTTTTTCAGAGGTGGAAGAAGGAGAGGACCAAATCGCAGCGTGGTTAGTGTTCGTCTTTTTAATACGAAACTGAACACTTCACAAATACAAAACAACAAAGTGACAACTGAAACAGTTCTATCTGGTGCAGACACACAAAGGCTGAAAATAACCACCCACGGAACACAAAGGAAAACAGGCTACCTAAATATGGTTCTCAATCAGGGACAACGATAGACAGCTGCCTCTGATTGAGAACCATACCAGGCCAAACACAGACATAGAAAATATATAAAAACTAACATAGACTGCCCACCCCAACTCATGCCCTACCATACTAAATAAAGACAAAACAAAGGAATAAAGGTCAGAACGTGACATACAAAGCTGATTAAGGTCAGGGCAGTGACTAGAGGCACAGGGAGTTGTTCATTTCGTTTCCTAATTTAATTTCCTTCCAATAAGCAATCCAGGAAATTGACATACCTTTATGATGTCCTTATCAGAACTGGTTACATAAACTTGACTCATTTGTATGTAATATGACTCGTGTGGCGCCTCATCAGGTGTATATCACCTGTTTTGTTTTCTAATTCCACAAGGAAATCTGCTCTCAATCTGGACCCCACTTGTTTCATATCATTTGTGTTCAGTGAAGAAACAATGACTATTTTACGATCATGGACAAAGGGCACAGCAGAGTTTAGATGTCAGTCTGGAGTAGTTTGCCGTTGCTCGGTGAGATGCGCTCTTTGAACGGGACAAGGCGCTTATTGTAGGAAATAAATGTCTTATTGTTGTACAGCCAATGACTGTCCGTGTGTGTGTCGTGACGCACAAGTATTATTAGAGGGAATTCCTCAACTAATCGTTATCAGAGTGACACAGGCAGGTGTGGGGACCGGTCTCCCTCCTAGTACTGTATGAGATGGCTAACTATCTCAGTGCTTTACTGCGTCATTCGTGTTGTAATACTGAGACCAGTGTCATCTGACTTCAACCCATAGGTCCAAAGGGCACTCCCATAAGTGGCGCTAACTCACAAACTCTATCTAACATGTTCTGTAGTTGGAAGTTGTAGCTTTTTAAATATATTATTACGGTGTTTCCACTGTTAATGGTTGGAAGCAGGCCCAGAATTGAAGGGCGAATTGAGCCAAACGCATTATTAGGAGAATGAGTGGGTAGGAGGTGACTTTGCTCCGCTCTTCTTGAGCTGTGAGTCTGCAGCATGACAGATCAAAGTCAAAGTGCCATAAAGGATATGTGTCAAGGGTGCCTCCCACTTCCTTGTTCCTTGTGGCATCCAGGTGGGTTGGAGTGAACGTCAGCTAACAATCATTTGAGCTCCACAACAGCTGCACGGGACTTACTAAAGGACTGGGATTTCAATGAGGACCATCACTTGAGTTGCTATAAGTAAGATGGCTGATGTGTTTTTTTTGTGTGTGTGTGTGTTGGTAACGATCTGCAGTCGTTTCAGTCACCCTTATAGAATCGTTAGGCTGAAGGGTGTAGAGTAACGATGTGCAGTCATTTCAGTCATGCTTATTTAACGAGAAAGGTAGCAGAATTATTGACTTAAGTTCTGTATTGTTTGCCATGTATAGTATGTTGTTTGTATGGATGATTGTAGTCATTGTGCACCATTGTCACCATATAATCACCATTGTCACCATATAATCATCATTGGATCTTAAAAATGGAGTGACAGCGAAGTCTTTCATACATCATTGAGAAGACACACTGAGATCACACTATGTCCAGACTTTTGTCGTCCACAGATATGTTTTAGAAAATGCATGACTTTTGTCTTTCTTGTTTCTTGAATTTAGGGAAAAGGAGGGTTGTAATTATGGTGATGTTGAGAAAGGTAAGATCCTCCACATAATCTTTGTTGACTATTTGATCAATGTAACCCGAATGCCATCCTTTGATTCTAAAAGGTTTTTGAAATGTAATGTAATCTACACTGCCATTGCCATTCATTCTATGGAGAATCTCCAGTTGTGTCTGGATGTGATCATCTAGGGTTTGGAGTCAATGCCATTGCCATTCATTCTATTGTGTCTGGATGTGAATCAATGCCATTGCCATTCATTTGTGTCTGGATGTGATCATCTAGGGTTTGGAGTCAATGCCATTGCCATTCATTCTATGGAGAATCTCCAGTTGTGTCTGGATGTGATCATCTAGGGTTTGGAGTCAATGCCATTGCCATTCATTCTATGGAGAATCTCCAGTTGTGTCTGGATGTGATCATCTAGGGTTTGGAGTCAATGCCATTGCCATTCATTCTATGGAGAATCTCCAATTGTGTCTGGATGTGATCATCTATGGAGAATCTCCAGTTGTGTCTGGATGTGATCATCTAGGGTTTGGAGTCAATGCCATTGCCATTCATTCTATGGAGAATCTCCAATTGTGTCTGGATGTGATCATCTAGGGTTTGGAGTCAATGCCATTGCCATTCATTCTATGGAGAATCTTCAATTGTGTCTGGATGTGATCATCTAGGGTTTGGAGTCAATGCCATTGCCATTCATTCTATGGAGAATCTCCAATTGTGTCTGGATGTGATCATCTATGGAGAATCTCCAGTTGTGTCTGGATGTGATCATCTAGGGTTTGGAGTCAATGCCATTGCCATTCATTCTATGGAGAATCTCCAATTGTGTCTGGATGTGATCATCTAGGGTTTGGAGTCAATGCCATTGCCATTCATTCTATGGAGAATCTCCAGTTGTGTCTGGATGTGATCATCTAGGGTTTGGAGTCAATGCCATTGCCATTCATTCTATGGAGAATCTCCAATTGTGTCTGGATGTGATCATCTAGGGTTTGGAGTCAATGCCATTGCCATTCATTCTATGGAGAATCTCCAGTTGTGTCTGGATGTGATCATCTAGTTGTGTCTGGATGTGGGTTTGGAGTCAATGCCATTGCCATTCATTCTATGGAGAATCTCCAATTGTGTCTGGATGTGATCATCTAGGGTTTGGAGTCAATGCCATTGCCATTCATTCTATGGAGAATCTCCAATTGTGTCTGGATGTGATCATCTAGGGTTTGGAGTCAATGCCATTGCCATTCATTCTATGGAGAATCTCCAATTGTGTCTGGATGTGATCATCTAGGGTTTGGAGTCAATGCCATTGCCATTCATTCTATGGAGAATCTTCAATTGTGTCTGGATGTGATCATCTAGGGTTTGGAGTCAATGCCATTGCCATTCATTCTATGGAGAATCTCCAATTGTGTCTGGATGTGATCATCTAGGGTTTGGAGTCAATGCCATTGCCATTCATTCTATGGAGAATCTTCAATTGTGTCTGGATGTGATCATCTAGGGTTTGGAGTCAATGCCATTGCCATTCATTCTATGGAGAATCTCCAATTGTGTCTGGATGTGATCATCTAGGGTTTGGAGTCAATGGTTTGGAGTCAATGCCATTGCCATTCATTCTATGGAGAATCTCCAATTGTGTCTGGATGTGATCATCTAGGGTTTGGAGTCAATGCCATTGCCATTCATTCTATGGAGAATCTCCAGTTGTGTCTGGATGTGATCATCTAGGGTTTGGAGTCAATGCCATTGCCATTCATTCTATGGAGAATCTCCAATTGTGTCTGGATGTGATCATCTAGGGTTTGGAGTCAATGCCATTGCCATTCATTCTATGGAGAATCTCCAATTGTGTCTGGATGTGATCATCTAGGGTTTGGAGTCAATGCCATTGCCATTCATTCTATGGAGAATCTCCAATTGTGTCTGGATGTGATCATCTAGGGTTTGGAGTCAATGCCATTGCCATTCATTCTATGGAGAATCTTCAATTGTGTCTGGATGTGATCATCTAGGGTTTGGAGTCAATGCCATTGCCATTCATTCTATGGAGAATCTCCAATTGTGTCTGGATGTGATCATCTAGGGTTGGATGTGATCATCTAGGGTTTGGAGTCAATGCCATTGCCATTCATTCTATGGAGTCAATGATCCATTGCCATTCATTCTATGGAGAATCTCCAATTGTGTCTGGATGTGATCATCTATGGAGAATCTCCAGTTGTGTCTGGATGTGATCATCTAGGGTTTGGAGTCAATGCCATTGCCATTCATTCTATGGAGAATCTCCAATTGTGTCTGGATGTGATCATCTAGGGTTTGGAGTCAATGCCATTGCCATTCATTCTATGGAGAATCTCCAATTGTGTCTGGATGTGATCATCTAGGGTTTGGAGTCAATGCCATTGCCATTCATTCTATGGAGAATCTCCAATTGTGTCTGGATGTGATCATCTAGGGTTTGGAGTCAATGCCATTGCCATTCATTCTATGGAGAATCTCCAATTGTGTCTGGATGTGATCATCTAGGGTTCGGAGTCAATGCCATTGCCATTCATTTCTTGAAATGGCTTGAAATGGGAAATCCTTAGTCTTTTCCCATATCTGTTTGCACTGTACATATAACCAACTCCTATGGCCAATAGGAGTTGGCGAGACAGCACAAACAGTGATCTTTAGCACACTTGGAATCTTGACGCTCCACAAATGATTTATTGGCTCTCATCCTCGTTTTACATTTGAGTCATTTTAGCAGACACTCTTACCCAGTGCGACTTACAGTTAGTTCATTCATCTTAAGATAGAGTGGCTAGATGGGACAACCAGCTATCTCAGTCATAGTAAGTACATTTCCCCTCAGTAAAGTATCAGCAGTCAGAGCTAGTAAGAGGTGAACGAAGTCAAGTTCTCGCGTTAGTTCACGAAAGGCTCTTTTATTTATCTTTACTTTCACCAGTTTTGGTGGAATTACAAGCGCACTACTTTCGTCAATTGAATTAAATGAAGAGTAAAAGCGGCATTCTTTCGATGTATGACCCTGACCGTGACCCACTGTGCTTCTTGCTTTCAGGGCGAGTGGGTATGGGTGGACCCTGGTATCGGGGTGCCCATCGGAGCCCGGGTCAAATTGACCGATACTGGACACCAGCTACTGGTGGATGATGAAGGAAAGGTGACCATGGCATTTCTTTATTACATGTGTTGTATTGAATTGTGTGTCTTCTGTATTTGAATATACTGTTGGTCCCAAATGTAAATGCATGTAACCTTTATTTAACTAGACAAGTCAGTTAAGAACACAATTCTTATTTACAATGACGGCCTACCCCGGACGACGCTGGGCAAATGCAACAATATAATGCCAAACCCGCCCAGACTTAAATGGGTGGTATAGAACCAAATCCTTAAGTTTTCAGACCTTCAGACCTCAAAAAAAGTCACGTTGATTTGTAACCAAAGATTTCGAAACAAATCCTACATTGATGTCAATGGAAGATTTGTGCAAAGGTTCACATCACACCGCCATATAACTTCCGGAATTGTCCTATGTTCCATTCCAGGAACACAAGCTCACCCAGAAGGAGGAGGGCTCCATCAGAGTGATGCACCCCACCTCAGTGGAGGGGGTGGACGACATGATCCGCCTGGGGGACCTCAACGAGGCCGGGCTCCTCAGGAACCTGCTGGTCCGACACAGGCAGGGCATCATCTATGTGAGTCCCCTAATGGATTATGATGTACTACACCCACATGAAAAAATACTATAGTGCATTACGGTATGAATATTATTGTATTCACTGACAGCAAAAACACTATGTTGAATATTGTAGTATACTGTAGTATTAACAGTTACCTATAGTATACTACTGTAGTAAAATACAACTGTAGTATATACTATAGTAATTCATGTAGTATTTTTGCGGATTGTAGCATACTGTGAAAACGTGATCACATGTGAAGTGTTCCAAAAACACTATTTTTCACATGGTTTCACGTGAAATTTTGTGTGAAACCATGTGGATTTTATGTAAGGGTGTACATTTCAATGTGTGCTTGTGAGTGTCTCTATGTATGAGCATTCATGTATGATGTGCATGAGTTTGTTTGTGTTGTAATTGCCTGTAGGTGGTGGCATGTGCATCAAATTGAGGGAAGTACTACATAAAAACTATTACATGACGGGTTGAAGTTATTACACTACTCATCAAAAAAGTAGTTACTCACCAGTTAATGTAATAACCACCGGTTAATGTAATAACGTTACATTTAGCTGGTAAAGTTATTACGTTAACCAATCAACATTTTATTACGTTACCCAGCAAGTTATTACATTAACAGGTTTTACTACATAATTTAAAAAAAATGTATTACAAATAGAAAAGTTATTACATTAACTAGTGTTATAACATTAGCCGCTGTTACAGGGTGCTCCAAAACAAATGTGGTCGGCACAAGCCTAAATCGCTGTTATTGTGCTTGTGTCCAGACCTACACAGGCTCTGTGCTGGTGGCAGTCAACCCCTACCAAGAGCTTCCTCTCTACACAGCCGACCAAGTGAGGCTGTACCACGGGCGTAGGCTGGGTGAGCTGCCCCCGCACGTCTTTGCCATCGCAGATACCTGCTACTTCAACATGCGCCGCCACAACCGGGACCAGTGCTGCATCATTAGGTGAGGCCAAAAGTACAATCCATCCCAGACGGGCAACGTTCCCGCTTTTGACACCCAAGTCATTCGGTTGGACAAAAGGAAACCAAGGCAGAAGCGTCACATTCCAATGTTGTGGAAGATGCTCTTTGGAGTGGTTCAGTTATACTTTTTATATTGACATTTACACTGGAATTAAACTGAAATCCAAGAATATGACACACTATCTCTTTCTTCCTGTTAGTGGAGAGTCAGGTGCAGGGAAGACGGAGAGCACCAAGCTGGTCCTTCAGTTCCTTGCTGCAGTAAGTGGACAGCACTCCTGGATAGAGCAGCAGATACTGGAGGCTAACCCTATACTGGAAGGTAGGATTTCTTTACTATTAAAATATCTCTCTCTCTCACATTATCACAACTGTTGCTACCCATGACCCACTTCCCATTTCTGTGTTCCCCCAGCATTTGGGAATGCCAAAACAATTCGCAATGATAACTCCAGCCGCTTTGGGAAATACGTGGAAATCTTCTTCAACAAAGATGGCGCCATCGAAGGGGCTCGCATGGAACAGTACTTACTGGAGAAGTCTCGTGTCTGCCATCAGGTGTGGAAGCGCAGGCTGTAAAATCAGAACAATTGCTGAAACAGGATATTTTGCTGTTGCCCTTATATTTGAATGAAATGTAGAAATCTCATAGCTAATTGCCTCAAAGTGAAATGCCTTCAGAACTATCTCTCATAAACAACAGGTTTATCTCATTTAAGTCTCATTGACATGCTTTGTTCGTACATGGAAGAGGGCCAAATCCATTGCTAGATTGTTCAGTCACCAGGCAAAATGGTGTAATGTCAAGAGATGTTGTCTCTCATACTCGTTTACATTTGAGTCACTTAAGCAGACACTCTTATCCAGAGCGACTTACAGTTAGTTGTAACACTACTGTTCCTTTGAACTGATTAACTCTAGGCCATGGAGGAGCGGAACTACCACATATTCTACTGCATGTTAGCGGGGATGACGGCAGAGCAGAAGAAAACACTGTGTCTGGGAAATGCCGCCGAATTCAGCTACCTCAAGAGGGTAATAGCAACGCACTACTAAAACATCATCCCTGACAGGTTTTACCACTTATGTCTTCCTCATTAACGACATTTTTACTGAGTACAACTAAGTTCTACTGACGTCCTCTTTACTGACGTCCTCTTTACAATGCCCCTAGGAAACTGCCCCAGAGCTGGAAAAACAAACTCCTGTATGATTTATGATTTGCTTTCGGATCACCATTTTCAGAGAGATTGGGTGATTTGTAGCTACAACTTTACAGAACGCTGTAGCCCCTGACAAATATGCTTTGCTTTCGGATCACCATTGAAGAGAGAGACGGGTCGATAGTAGGGCTGTTGTGCTGACCGTATTACCACCACACTTGCAGTCACCAGTCACAAAGGCAGTCAAATTCCACATGACCATTTAGTCACAGTAATTAGGCTTCTCCAAGCTCTGATGCTGCTGCTGGTCATTAGTAGCCTACCAAACTTGCCAACTGCCTCGTACTCGGCACTCTATTGTCCCTCGAATCACTCTGGCATCAATTCAAATGTAATCGAAAATCTAATCAAACACTTCATGAGAGCCCATGAGCTCATGTTGTGCAACATTTCTATAGGCTATGCAACTGCGTGAGAAAACAGAGTGATGGCCTCTATTAAAAAGAGGAGGATCCCATCAGTTCTCTATAGGCTAGGCCTACTATATTTATTTCTCAACTTTCCTAATATTAAGCACATTGCTTCTCTTTACAACAGGAGTATGGCTTACCGTGAAAATTAACCACATGAAAAGCGTCCTCCATTCGCTATTTAAGTGCAGAGATGACATGTATTTTTTTCCCTGCCCCTGTTTTGAGACAGGTGCATGATAATGGTCTATTCTAAATCAAAACAAATTTCACACATATATTATTTAGTACATGTAAAGACAAGATTAGATCAAGATTAGTCTGATTGGGGACAATATTAGCCTATCACTTGTGAATGATAAATAATAATAATAATATATGCCATTTAGCAGACGATTTTATCCAAAGCGACTTACAGTCATGTGTGCATACATTCTACGTATGGGTGGTCCCGGGGGATCGAACCCACTACCCTGGCGTTACAAGCGCCATGCTCTACCAACTGAGCTACAGAAGGACCCCAATGATATATTATCACTTGTGAATGATGCCCAGCTTAAGGCAAGAAACAATTACTTAAAAAAAAAAACATTTTCGAATCATGTAGCCTAGCCGGTAGACCTATACGTTTTGATAAGGTTTGTATCACAACTAAAGTGGTCAAATAACTTAACAAAATTAAGCACATTCATCTGCTTTTACAAGGGGTGTAGAGCCCAACTGTCATTCATAAGCAGCGTGTGAGTTTCAAGTTTGGGGAAGATAATTTTCACCATAAAAATGCAACTTTATAATATAAGCATTACATGCATAATTGCATTTGTGGTCACATTTAATAATGGTGTTTTCCAGCTGATGGAACATTCACACTTATAACCTACGGCCGTGTGCACATTGCTGCACTTATCGTGTGAAGAAATAGCCTAATAGTTTAAGAACGTTCCGATCTGTTGCGTCTGCCTCATTGCATAAAAAAGTTGTATTTTTTTATGCTAACGGTTGTATTCATTTGGGATTTATCGCATCCCACAACTTTCTCAGACTATGTTTGGAATATTTATTTCTTGCACAGAATAGAATAGGTCAATATTGTACTATGGGGGATAGTAGACATAGGCTAGTGTTTTTGCTGTTTGTTTGGCCTACTCATCCTGTTGGTTGATGAAAAGTAAATGTGGACAGTTCTTCCAATATCTTCAATATGCGTCCCTGATGTGTTTGTCTTCACTTGTAGCCTGTGAGAAAGACCCAATCACGTGACGGAGAGCCACGGAATAGAATAGGTCAACCTTTGTATTATGGGGGATAGTAGGTTGACATAGGCTAGTGTTTTTGCTGTTCGTTAGGCCTACTCATCCTGTTGGCTGATGAAAAGTAAATGTGGACAGTTCTCCCAACATCTTCAATATGCACCTTGGATTTGGATAAGGATGCGCACACTTGCGCCCCCATTGTGTCTGTCTTCACTTGTAGTGAGAGTGTGAGTGAGAGGTAGCACTCAGGTTGAAGGGCTTTAAAAGGCATGGATCTTTTTAGGGTGCATTATGGGAATGCCGGCCAGACAATTCACGGCATTATCAAGTTTTGAATGAGAGACTGACAACGTGTGTACAGCCTGCGCCAAAAAAAACAAAACAAAGCAGAGCTCGTGCCTTTTCAAGCAACTTTTTTCTAATCGTCATTAGAGTCGCATCATGAAGCCTTACAATGTATTATTAATCAAAACATATAGCCCTAAGTTTGTAGAACAACTAAAGTTACATTAATAACTCTAAAGTAAGCATATAGGAGGACCCATTTCTCTGTTAACCGCTCAACACAGAGTGCATGTGTGCATTCCCTCAAATGGTTTGGAGAAAATATCCTTTCTATTTTATTCAGCTTTGTTCCATTGTATTCTTCATACTATCAAATAATATAAAATAATGCCACGGAATTCTAAGCAAATGTTGACTGCTAAATGAACTAGTGTAGCCCACAGCCATATGGCATAGCCAGATCAAGGCCTAACATAAGGACAACTCAGAGGATGCTATTCTGTTCTTCTGAAATAGACTACATTTTCTTCATATCATGCATCTTTAGACCTGTCTAAAATGAATAATTGATTTTTTGTGAAAGTGTAGGCTACATGGATTTATTAGACTCTTTAAAATGTAGACGTTCCAAAGGTCCACATCAGTGGCTCGTGTGGAAGCCAGGAGACGCTAAATGTGTTTATGTTAATTGACGGTAATTACCGTGAGACCGATAGTTATTTGCTTGACAATCACCGGCTGTCGTGACCGCCACAGCCCTTGTCGATAGTAGCTGTAATTAAGTGGAGAGATGGGGCAATAGCTACAACCGACAGTATAACCTCTGACCCTGTGTTCTATAGGGTGACTGCATTGTCTGCGATGGACGTGACGATGCTAAGGACTACACCCGTATCCGCACGGCCCTGAAGATCCTCGCTTTCACTGAGACCCACTGCTGGGAGATCCTCAAGCTGCTTGCTGCACTCCTCCACCTAGGCAATGTCAGCTTCGAAGGTGGGGTCCTCTCTGGGTGACTCGGTTACTGTCTGAGTGTATGATCTATGACCGGAGTTCTTAGGGAACATGACCTGCGCCTTGTCACCCCCCCCCCCAACCCCAATGGCCAAATGTATTGAGACCCTGAAATACTTCAATGTTGAAAGGAAAGGGGGCTGGATACCTAGTCAGTTGAACAACTGAAATGTTTATGTTGTAGATTTGTTTTCTACATGAAAGCTGTGATTGACCAAGTTTTCTTTTGTTATTTGCCTTGCAGCCACCATCTTGAATAACATGGAGAGCTCTGATGTCAGTTTGTCGGATCACTTCACCTTTGCTGCCAAATTGCTGGAGGTATGTATGTTTATTGGCATTTTCATTCTTTGCTGGTACGTTCTGTAATAACTTATGAACTGGGAAGTTCGAGCCCTGAATGCTGATTGGCTGAAAGCCGTGGTATATCAGACCATATACCATGGGTATGACAAAACTTGTATTTTTATTGCTCTAATTACATTGGTAACCAGTTTATAATAGCAATAAGGCAACTCGGGGGTTTGTGACATATGGCCAATATACCACGGCTAAGGGCTGTGTCCTAACACTCTATGTTGCATCATGCATGAGAACAGCCCTTAGCCGTGGTATATTGACCATGTACCATACCCCCTCGTTCCTTATTGCTTAAATATACAGTAGTTTATTTACAGTAGCTTTATTTAACTAGGGAAGTCAGTTAAGAACAAATTCTTATTTACAATGACGGCCTACTATATACATAGTCTTTGTCTGTTTCCTACAGGTGCAGCCTGCGGCTCTGGCTGTGAGCCTGACCTACCGCTCCTTCATGACCAACAGAGAGCGAGTGTCCAAACCCCTCAACTCTGAACAGGCGGCCGACTCCAGGGACGCCTTCGTCAAGGTAATGAGGCCGCTCCTTTTTGAAGTTACCAAGGCAAGATAGACAATAGGCTGAAACAAGAGAGGAGCCATAAACATAAATATTCACAAAGGCACATAGGCCCCGAATCCTAACTTGAGATCTGTGTGGGCGAATGGACTTAACTCAAGTCTTCCATTGACATCAATACATGATTTATTTGCACATTTCAAGTTAGGATTTGGCCCATGTTCTACTCAAGTGTGTCGTTTGTGTCGTGATTTCGTCAGGCGATATATGGCAAACTCTTCATCTGGATCGTTGGGAGAATCAACAGTGCCATCCATAAGACTCCCACCAACGGTCCCAAATATGTCCGTAACTCCATCGGATTGCTGGACATCTTTGGTTTTGAGAACTTTGACTCAAACAGGTATGCCAGCCAATGTCAAATACTAATTCGCCTTGTCGTTTGTGTGGGGCAATATACTCCTTGTATGTCCTTCATCCTCTCTCCCTGATGGCATATAACCAACCAGTCAATAACACAAACCTTTCCCCCACGCTTTTTCGCAGCTTTGAACAGCTATGCATCAACTTTGCCAATGAGCAGCTGCAGCAGTTTTTCGTGCGCCATGTGTTCAAGCTGGAGCAGGAGGAGTACACTAAGGAGGACATTGTTTGGAAGAACATCACCTTTAGCGACAACACGGACACCCTTGATCTCCTCGCTGTGAAGCCCCTCAACGTGTTGGCCCTGATCGACGAGGAGAGCCACTTTCCCAAGGTGAACGATCTCGCGTTCCTCTAGTCAACCATGTTCCGGTGGCAGTTTTGAATTGGCGAGGTTTGTGACAACCTTGAATGTTTCTTCCAGGGCACAGATGTCACCATGCTGAACAAGATGAACAGGGCTCATGCGAAGTGCAACAAGTACATTCCGTCCAAAAACACCCACGACATGGAGTTTGGGATCCGCCATTTCGCTGGGGTTGTTCACTACGACTCAAACGGTAAACGGAAGAAAAGGGATCACACCTATACAACATTTAGTTGACTCGCTCAAACATAGGAGTGCGATCAATTGGATATTGTCACGTTTTTTTAGGAGGGGGGGGGGAGGCACCATTTGATCCTGTCTGCTTTTCCTCCAGGATTCCTGGAGAAGAACAGAGATGCTCTTAACTCAGGCATCCTCAAGTTGATTGAAGCATCCACCAACACGCTGCTGCAACAGCTCTTCGAGAAGGAGCTCTCTGCGAATGTGGCGAAGAACCTTGCAAGCAACAACAGGATCGTTATGACACCGAAGAGCTCTCTACGGGTTCGTAGCTGTTGTTCCTATTACGATTCTGACTCTCACGCCAACTCCCATTTAGCTATATCCACCAGTTTCTTCACATAGCTTTCCTGCAGAGATAGTCACTGACAACGGTCCAAAAATCCATGCAGTTGATATTGTGGTTTTTCTCCCCGAAAGGTGGCCCAGACGGACGGCAGGAGGCAGGTGTCCACGCTGAGCGGTCAGTTCCGCCAGTCCCTGGACTCCCTCATGAATGCCCTGTCCAAATGCCAACCCCATTTCATCCGCTGCTTCAAACCCAACGACGATAAGAAGTCCATGGTGAATAAGCAGCCATTTTGTAGCACTGGGCCAGATACAGGAAGACATGATTCATTGTTTTGTAGCACTGGGACAGATACAGGAAGAAATGATTAATTGTTTTGTAGGACTTGGCCAGATACAGGAAGACATGATTCATTATTTTGTAGCACTGGGCCAGATACAGGAAGAGATGATTAATTGTTTTGTAGCACTGGGCCAGATACAGGAAGACATGATTCATTGTTTTGTAGCACTGGGCCAGATACAAGAAGAGATGATTCATTGTTTTGTAGCACTGGGCCAGATACAAGAAGACATGATTCATTGTTTTGTAGCACTGGGCCAGATACAGGAAGAGATGATTAATTGTTTTGTAGCACTGGGCCAGATACAGGAAGACATGATTCATTGTTTTAACGGTGCAATGTCACAATCGGTAGAGGTCAAACTCCCACAAAACAGAAACAATATAGGCCGTTATACAGAATGAAAATGGGACAATTCCACGAAAGTCCAATTTGTCCATACTACAGTGCACTCCACTCTACTAGTCAAGCTTAGGAATGTCTCTGTCTTCAGGTTTTTGACAGAAACCTGTGCATACGTCAGCTGCGGTATTCTGGAATGATTGATACCATCAGAATCCGGAAACTGGGATTTCCGATCCGTCACACGTTCAAGCAGTTTCTGCAGCGGTACAGAGTGCTTCTGAATACAACCGTCTGTGACCCCAAAACTGTGAGACATACACCTTCATTATTTTGAATATGATGATGATGATGAAGATGACAACAATGATGATGATATTTGTTAGCACAAAAAGCTCCACGGTTACAATTGCTTTCTGTGGGGTGGATACGGTTCCCAATATCCTCCTCCTTGTCCTAACTCAGGAGTCAGCCGTAGCCTGCTGCAATGCCGTCTGCAAGGCCGTGATCACAGGGCAGGATGGCTGGAAGATCGGCACGACTAAGATTTTTCTAAAGGTACAGTTATATCTACCACACTAGACAACCACAAACATTGGCATGTTGTAACAGTAGTGATGGAATCCACAAATGTCAGTCACAAGAAGCAATTCAAAGATGCTGGAATGATGTCGGTAAACCCTCACCCAAAAAAGGTCATATTCACCCTCTATAACCGGTTTCTCACTTTCGTCCCACTCAGGATGCCCATGACTCCCTACTAGAGCGGGAGCGAGAGCGAGAGCTCAATAGGAAAGCCCTCATCATCCAGAGGGTCATGCTTGGCCAAAGAGACAGGTAAGGGATGAACACTGAGACACACCGCTTGGGGCAGAACCCAGGATAGAGAATGACGGGGGACGTGTCATAAACCTGACACAGGTTTGGGATGTCTGTTCTGCTCTAACACCCCAATCTAAAGCTTTACCCCAGAGTTGCTTCAGTTGTTCCTATTGCAATACAGTAGGTGTTAACAGTCAGTAAATATTCCAGTTTGGTTTAAATGTATTCCTCTTGTAGGAAGAGCTTTGTGAAGAAAAGGAGAGCTGCCGTGGTTATACAGAAGCGATGGAGAGGTTATAGAGAGAAAAAGGAATACAGAAAAGTAAGTCACTGGCAGTCAAGGTCTACTAATATCACGTCAACATGGGCACGGTAAGGAGTCAACTCAGATACACTTCTGAAGACAAACGGAGATGATATTGATTCATTGCCGTAGCTTAGGAGTGCACAGTATTGTGCTGATGGAGATTTGCTCATATTTACTTTTTTATTTTTATAGACTAGATCACATGTGCCTGCTGCTTCTGGAATCATTTCTACTCCTCTCTGTCTCGTTCAATCAGCTCCAGCTTGGCTTTGAGCGTCTGCAGTCTACGATCCGTGGCCGTCTGGCCCGAGGGCGTTACCTGAAGGAGCTGGCGGCGGCCGTCACAATGCAGTCCCAGGTGCGCGGGTACCTAGCCAGGAAGAGTTATAAGAGCAAGAGAGAAGCTGTGACAGTCCTGCAGGCCCACACCAGAGGCATGCTGGCTAGGAAGACCACCAACAAGATGAAGACAGATGTGAGTGCTGTCATTTGAGAAAAGTGGGTTTGTGCACCTGTGTGTGCAATTGTGTGAGTTCAATATTTATGTGTGCTTGTGTGTGTTAGGTCTTCCTATCTGCCCAGGAGCGGATGGCGAGGGAGCGGTCAGCCGCGGAGCTCCAGCAGAGGCTAGAGGACGTCCTCAGCCAATCACAAGAGGCTGCTGCCAAGCCGGAGCCAGTCAGTGAGCAGGAAATGGTGGAAACTATGTTTGGCTTCTTGCCCAACACAGTGGCAGTAGGAGGACGGGAGGGAGCAGCTCCCGAGGGCTTTGAGGTTAGGCTCACAACCAATGGTGGATCTCCACAGTATATCAACAAAGGCTTCTTGCTCAATGATTAACACTGCTAATAGAATGACCGAATTGTTTCTTCTCATTGAAGAAGCATTATACTATTTTACTATTCCCTACCACTTAAAGAAAACAAAAAAAAATGAACTGAGTATCCAACTGCACTCTCTCTACCCGTCCTCAGGACTTGGAGAGAACGCTGACCGTCCCAGAGGTGATTGAGGAGAGCCGAGAGGAGAGTCCAGCTCGAGAGGAAAGCCCAGCTCCAGTAGTAATACAAGTACCAGTACCAGCACTAGCTCGGACTGTACCAGCTCCAGAACCCGTACCAATCGCAGTACCAGAGGAGCCACCAGTGGTGGACTACGATGATGAGAATGAGGAGTTCTCCTTCACCAAGTTCAGTGCTCTGTACTTCCAGGGCTCTGCTACCCACAGTCACATCAAGCAGAGGCTGCGACAGCCCCTGCTCCACCACGAGGACGAGGGAGACGCACTGGTGAGTACTCAATATCAGGCTTCAGTGTGCTAATCTCAGAGGAATCCAAAGCAAGTATGACATTTTTCTTCCTCAATGACGTAGTCCATATTTCCCCTCCTCTTTTCTCTTTGTGTACCTTACTTACTCCTCTCCTTATTCCCTTTCCTCTGCTTTCCTTCCTAATTTTTTGCATTTTATTTTTGTTCCTCACCCCTTTTTTTCTCCCTTTCTTTTTTTCCTTCCCTTCCCCACTTTCTGCTCTGCTCCTCTCCTCTCCTTATTCCCTTTCCTCTGCTTTCCCCACTTTCTCCTCTGCTCCTCTCCTCTCCAGGCCTGTCTGACAGTGTGGTGGATCATCCTGAGGTTCATGGGGGACATAGCTGAGCCAAAACTGATCAACCAGGAGCCCGCCGCCCTCACTCCCAACCAGAATAACCTGGGCCAGAGGCAGAACAGGAGGCTCAGCAACCTGGTGGGCCTGGATCAGGTACTGTACATTAGGACTCAACCTCAAATTCAGTTCAATTTCATTCAGTACGACTTTATTCATCCCTGATTGTCATTTTACGTGCTTCCAATAGGTTACTGTTGTTACTGAGTTTGACACACTATAACAGTTTGTCAGATGTCTAAATATAATAGATGTCATATCCATTATTCCATCAGAAAATACTAAGGAAAAATAGAAAGAAACAAGGAACGGGGAATAGAAAAGCTTCGACCATTATAGAGGAGGTATGCTACATAAATATTATTTTGTCCTAAGAACTCAAATTCAGCGGAATATCCATGATACAACAACATAGGATAATTGTCTCTTCTCACCACCTTCAGTCAGAGACTATGACGGAGGAGAAAGACATTCTGATTGGAGAGGGGCGCACCTTGGATCGGCCAATATCCGACCTTGAAAAACTGCATATTATTGTTGGATACGCCCTATCCAGAAGAGATATAAGGTACCAAACCAAATAACACGTGAACAATGTCACCCAGAAATGTCCCAGTTATCAATGTCTAGAAAGGTGACTTGCTTTAATACCAAGATTGTTCAATTCCGAACTGATTGTAGATTACAGTTGCAATGCAAATGAATTGGATCCCTCTAAACTGGATCCCTCTAAACTGGATCCATCTAAACTGGATCCCTCTAAACTGGATCCCTCTAAACTTCTTGAGGCCTTGTCTGTCCTTGTTTGTCTGTGTAGGGATGAGATCTATTGTCAGATCATTAAACAGCTGGTGAACAATAAGAACCAGAAGAGTTCTCTCAGAGGCTGGGTCCTCCTCTCTATCTGTTTGGGTATCTTCCCCCCAACAGAACTCCTTAGGCAGGTCAGTCTAAAGTTTTTAACTTACGGCTATTCTCTATGTCTTAAGGCGCTGTGTTTTTATGCATGACAATAATAATTTTATGCATAATCATCATTTTATGCACAGTCAATCAATTACATACTCTGTAATTATATTGTGTTCTATTCTATTCTGTTTGATTCTATTCCACAGTACCTGGAGAGCTTCCTGGGCAGAGGACCAAGTAGCTACGGTCCGTACTGTGCTGAGCGTCTGCGTCGCATCGTGGCCAATGGGGAGCGAGGTGAACCACCCTGTTGGATAGAGCTCCAGGTAAGACACAACATCCGAGACATGGATACTCATCTGGGTGCCATCTCCCCTTCTGACACAATGCAACAGAATGGGGGGGGGGTAGGCCTGTCAGGACTCAAATCCCGGGTCCTTTCGATTGTCAGTCCAACACTGTAGCCAAAGAAGCTTACCTCTCTTGACAATGTTGCTATGTGTGGACTACTGCTGCTGTCAAGCAGTGTCAGCATTACAAGTCATGGACGGTATTATTCTTGACTCGGGTTTGGTCCGACGACAAAGGAACAGAAACACACCGGCACCCATCCACCCACCCACCCACCCACCCACCCACCCACCCACCCACCCACCCACCCACCCACACTCTACCACGAGAGATAGCATCAGAGTTATCTGGGAGAACGTTGCTGAACTACAGCTACATTAACCAGTGTTAATGTCTGACCTGTCAAATCGATCCATTCTCTGTTTTTTGCTCTTCCGACATACCTTTATTTAGGGGGGTTCAGCCTTGTGTGCAATTGGCAAATAAAGCGATCTTAGTCTTAATCTTATGACAGTGACTGTATTGCTAAGGAGACATATACAGTATATATACAGAGCATTTATGGGCGCTGTTGTAGTACATCATGCTACAAGGACGACGTCCTTCTGTAGCTCAGTTGGTAGAGCATGGCGCTTGTAACGCCAGGGTAGTGGGTTCGATCCCCGGGACCACCCATACGTAGAATGTATGCACACATGACTGTAAGTCGCTTTGGATAAAAGCATCTGCTAAATGGCATATATTATTATTATTATTATTATTATTATTATTCTTACCACGACTCCCATCTTCTCATGTGTAGGCCGTCAAGACCAAGAAGACCACGCAAGTGTCTGTGGCCCTGACTGACGGCCTTAGTGTCTGCCTGCCGGTAGACTCAGCCTGCACCTCCGCCGAGGTGTGCCAGGCTCTGGCCAAGAAAGTCAACCTCAAGGACCTCTACGGATTCTCTCTCTACATCGGCTTCTGTGAGAAGGTGCGAATCAAATCAAATTGTATTTGTCACATGCACATGCCCCGTATACAAGCTTACAGTGGAATGCTTACTCAACAAAGCCCTTGATCAACAAGGCTTTAAGAAGTTAATAATAATAATTATTCAACAGCAGCAGTAATAGAACAAGCGAGGCTTTATACAGGCGGTACCGGTACAGAGTCAATGTGCGGGGGCACCGGTTAGTCAAGGTAATATGTACATGTAGGTAGAGTTAAAGTGACTATGCATAGATAATAAACAATTTTTAGGGGAGGAAACCCCCAGGGGTTTTGGGCACACCTAGCCATGCAACTAAAAGAAGTACACATTAACGAAGAAGAGGCATAATGAAAACAGCAGTGTCAATAGGAAATTAGTCTTGACATCATTTGACGAACATTTATTAGCATATTCGCTAGCTTTCAGAACTTGCATTGACTAGCCCTGTGGCATGTTTTGACTAGCCCTGTGGCATGTTTTGACTAGCCCTGTGACATGTTTTGACTAGCCCTGTGACATGTTTTGACTAGCCCTGTGACATGTTTTGACTAGCCCTGTGGCATGTTTTGACTAGCCCTGTGGCATGTTTTGACTAGCCCTGTGGCATAGAGCTCCAGGTAAGACACAACATCCGGGGCGGCAGGGTAGCCTAATGGTTAGAGCGTTGGACTAGTAACCGAAAGGTTGCAAGTTCCAATCCCCGAGCTGACAAGGTACAAATCTGTCGTTCTGCCCCTGAACAGGCAGTTAACCCACTGTTCCTAGGCCGTCATTGAAATTAAGAATTTGTTCTTAACTGACTTGCCTAGTAAAATAAAGGTTAAAAAAAATAATGTCTTGTCACTGTGCTTTTTCCAGGTGTGGTCCCTGGGCAGTGGCGGGAGGCACGTGATGGACGCCATCTCGCAGTGCGAGCAGGAAGTGAGGCGGAAGGGCGAGGAGGAGCAGCACGCCCCCTGGAGACTCTACTTCCGCAAGGAGCTGTTCACGCCCTGGCATGATTCCTCGCTCGATGCCGTCAGCACGGATCTCATCTACAGACAGGTCATCAGAGGCCTCAAGTCTGGGGAGTACCATTCTGAGAAGGTGAGCCGTTTTTTGACAGTGCACACGTCTAAGAGCCCACCCACCCAGACAATGTGGATACCATATCACAGATACGGCAATGGTGTAATTGTGAATGTGGCCTCCACGTCTCTCTCTCTCTCAAGGTAGATTGACTATGAACCAAACGTGGATCTTAGGAGTCACATTGTGACACTGGACTCTATGTGAAAAGTCATGAAAGAAAAACAATGAGCTCTATTGTTGAAAAAAAATATATAAAGACTGTTTGAAGTGGATTATTTATTGTTTTACCCCCTTTTCGTGATATCCAATTGGTAGTTACAGTCTTGTCCCATCGCTGCGACTCGGGAGAGTTGAAGGGCAAGTGCCATGCGTCCTCGAAACACAACCCTGCCAAGCCGCACTGCTTCTTGACACACTGCTCGCTTAACCCGGGAAGCCAGCCGCACCAATGTGTTGGAGGAAACACCGTCAAACTGGCGACCGTTGTCAGCGTGCAGGCGCCCGGCTCGCCACAAGGAGTCGCTAGAGCGCAATGGATCAAAGAAATCCCTGGCCGGCCAAACCATCCCATATTCCAGACGACGCTGGGCCAATTGTGCACCGCCTCATGGGTCTCCTGGTCACGACCGGCTGTGACACAGCCTGGAATCGAACCCGGAGCTGTAGTGACGCCTCAAGCACTACGATGCGGTGCCTTAGACCGCTGCCCCACTAGGGAGGCCTGAAGTGGAAATTCTATTAACTAAACAAGACAGTCTTTCTTTGTAATTGAACCTAAACAGATGTTTTGTTTGATTTTTTGTCATCCAGGAGGATGACTTTGTGCAGCTCGCAGCGATGTACTACTATGTGACGTTTGGGTCTGCCATCAGTGGGGAGAATGCCAAGAAGGTGGTGGAGGAATGCATCACCACTGAACTTATTGAGACCAAGTCACAAGGAAAATTGATTCAGCTGGTCAACGCAGCACACACACAGGTAAACTGCTACTCACTGGTAAAATAAGTAATGGCCAGACAATTAGCATTTGATTAAAAATGTCCTGCAGTTAAATGTTAATTAGTGTATGTTATCCCAACCAACCATGGCAAAGTTAAGTAATGTAAAGGGAAGTCAAATAAAAAGTTATGTTAAGTTACTGTTAAGTTATGTAGAGTAGAATAACGTTGATGCCAGACAAAAATGTACCAACAAATAAACAATCATTCTTCCAGGGTCCTTACATAAACAGCAGAAGGAGCACAGACAGCGTGAAGGGGGACGTGGTTGACTACGCGCGCCAGAAATGGCCCATTTACTTCTCCAAGTTCTACGAGGTTACGCAAATGTCCGGTAAGTCTAACAGGAATACGTCTGCAACAGTGGACCAGGTGAGGCTGGTTTCATTTCACACGATGAACCGTTTACAGTAGCTGGTTCACATCAGGCAAAATAGAAATGGTCTTTGTCAAAGACGATTTTATTACTAAGCTATTTACACATCCACAGGACCTCCTCTACCCAAAAGCAAATTTATTGTGGCCATCAACTGGAATGGGATCTCCTTCCAGGATGAGAAAGAGAAGAAGCTCATTGAGCTGTCCTACCCGGATGTGACTGGGGTCAACAAGTCAAGGTATGGACAAGGTCCTGTTCAAATATTTCAGCAGTGCGTCCTTGTTTCTTTCCTTCGTTCCTTCTGTCAGGTTCTAATTCTTCTGAGTAAACACTCTACGGACACTCTATGAAACCAAGTTTATTCTTCCCAGAGGATCAATACAGCTGCATTAGACAATGACATATTCACACAAGCACTGATATTTTACCGTTCCTCATAGGCTGAGTCTCCTCCTACACATCTGAACAGCCAATGCATCTCTGTTGCTAGACAGAACCTTAGTGATATCTGTTCTTCCTCACTTCATCTGACCTGACCTCTGCCCCAAACTGCTCACTCTTCCCCAACTCACGCCTGTTATGGTGACCGGTACCAGACTGTGTCTCTTCTCCTCCCAGAGGATCCCTCCCATAGGATCCCTGATGACTAACAATAGCATATCCTGACATAATCTAAACGTTATACATGAATAAGTATATTTCATATTCTCCGAACCCAACACTTCCTTCTTTCAAGTGATCACTGATCTGAGTTGGTTGGATTTGTGGAAGCAATAGAGGGATAAATGTACTTTCACCTATACAATCACTTATAGATCTGTACTTACCTCAAGGAAACAAGAAAGGATGCATTTGTTAAGTTTTCAAACAGGGCCCAGAATACACAATCCAAACTAGTTTTCTACAGTGGCAGTTTATTGTTCAGTTGTCAAGTAGTGGTGGTCGTCACCGTTCACATACTCCCTCATACAGACTCCCGATCCACCATGAAGTTATCACATATATTTCACATATGTTTCACATACACTTCACACGTTTCACATACACTTCACACGTTTCACATACACTTCACACATGTTTCACATACACTTCACACGTTTCACATACACTTCACACGTTTCACATACACTTCACATGTTTCACATACACTTCACACGTTTCACATACACTTCACGCGTTTCACATACACTTCACATGTTTCACATACACTTCACATGTTTCACATACACTTCACACATGTTTCACATACACTTCACACGTTTCACATACACTTCACACATGTTTCACATACACTTCACACGTTTCACATACACTTCACATGTTTCACATACACTTCACATGTTTCACATACATTTCACACAAGTTTCACATACACTTCACACGTTTCACATACACTTCACACGTTTCACATACACTTCACACGTTACACATTTCACATACACTTCACACATTTTACATACACTTCACACATGTTTCACATACACTTCACACATGTTTCACATACACTTCACACGTTTCACATACACTTCACATGTTTCACGTACATTTCATATGTTCCTCAGTGATGATGGCAGGATTGACAGTGGTCAGTCGGTGAGCCTGGCCACACTGAGAGGGCAGTTCCTACTGCAGTCTGTGGATGCAGGAGAGATGGCTGACCTGATCCAGTGGTACCTGGAGGGCCTGAAGGAGCGCTCCGTCTACGCAGTGGCCCTGCAGGACATCAACAAACAGGGTTAGGAGTATGACGATGAATCAATTGATCACCCACTTCACAGCTTAGATTGACTGATTTTGGATAGGTTTGTCTTGGGTTAAACTGTGTATCTGTGAGCTCCAAAGGGTTAGCTAGGTGGATGCATTTGGCAGAATCATAGTATATCAATAGGCAGTGTACGAGTATGACAACTCGTGGTTCATCTATTTTGGATGAGATAGGCAAATGCCATGCTGTATAGCACTGCTTAAGAAGGTTGTGTATCTGGATGTATTCCATAGAATATGCTGTAAATTGTACTGTAAAACAATTTGTTTTATCCCTATCAGACAACACAGCCAGTAGGTAGTCAGTGTTTAATAAAAAACAAGGATATCAAAAAAGGACCAGTCATAGACAGTAGGTGTTTTTTGGGCTGGGGATCGTGCATGACCATTATGGTTCGTCTTATGTACGTGGGTGAGTTACTGATGTCTACTCTCTCTCTCTCTCTCTCTCTCTCTCTCTCTCTCTCTCTCTCTCTCTCTCTCTCTCTCTCTCTCTCACGTGCGCTTTCTCTCTCGCTTTCTCACACGGCAGACGACCCCACGTTGCTGAGCTACAAGAGAGGGGACGTGCTGGTCATCGTGAAGGATGGAGAGTACTCCCCCGCCCGGGGATGGATCAAAGGCACTAACGAGCGCACCGGGAACACCGGCGCCATCTCCACGGACACTGTCCTGGTTCTGCCAACCCTTGAAAAGCCCAGCGATACCACACTGGTAAGAAGGTTCATTGACTCAGTTCAAACACTTGTTCGTATGGTTAGAAGAATAGGCCGTGGAACAGTCAACTGGTCCCAGATCTATTTGTGCGGTCTTTACAACACACATAGAAGTTGGCAAGACGACACAAACAGATCTGGGACCAGGATAAAATAAACAGTGCAAAGACAGTTGTACAAACACAGAAGAGGGCGATAAAAAAATATAAAAAAATGGGATGGGACTATATTGAGATACGAACATAGTGCCAACGGGGATGTGCAAGGGTGAATGATAAGAGTCTCATATGTAAGGTAATACTGGCACGTGGCTGCATTCCATTCCAGATCGTTGACCTTTGAACTGCTGTCTGTCTGTAGAGATGAGATAGGGGAAGACAATACAATGGAACCGTGGTAGAGTACATCTACATGTATGTTTTTGTATGTTTATTATGTTGATTGTTGGTCCCATGTTCCGTATCAGCATCTCCTGCACTGATGAAAGGCGACTCCAAACTCTGTGCTGTGTACAAGCCTGCGAATGGAACGTGCCTGACCATATGGTGGAAAGACTACTTAATTTCTACTTTTGCGTTTTACTAAGAAAAGGATGGATGTTTTATTTAAGTCGTCAGCAAGTGGAAATGTGTCTAATAAGCTATAAGAAGTTTGTGATTGGATATTTTTTTATTTTGTGTTTTAAGTTGTCATTTCAGTTTTACTTGGTGTTTTCACTGTTTCAAATAATACGCTTATGGTGGGGTAAGTCCACATCATGTCCAGCCTACATTCTCAGGAGGATTGCGGCAGGGGAAGACTACCCTCTACTGGTCGTACTAAAGTTGTGTTTTTCTTTGTTTGAACCATCAGAGTCTGCTGAATCTGAGCCCAGACCAGAAGAAGACAGTGCCTCAGAACGCCCACGAAAGGGAAGAGGCAATATCCCCCGTCTCACTGAAAGAGTTTGCCCTTGAGTACTTTAGGTAGAGAAAACCCTTCAATAAATCCACTCTCACTTTTATTTCAATTACAGAAGCAACCACTAACTCACCATTTCAAATGTAATAATTACCATGATGTTTTTTTAAATGATTCCAATGTCACAGTAACCTGACCAATTATCTCACTACCACATTTTGCGTGGTTTACAGTCTATTTTACAGTTACACTTTATTCTCAAGGCAGCAACTTAACTTTGTTTTTCTTTGTTCCCCCAGGCAGCCTGGTAAAGAGGGCGGCCGTGGGGCGCAGGCCAGAGGGGCAGGCAGGGAGAAACTGTGGGCTGCCTCCAGAGAACCCATCAAACAGCCCCTACTGAAGAGTCTGGTGGGCAACACCGACCTTAGCCATCTGGCCTGCATCTCCTTCACTGATATCCTTTACTGAAATACATGATTTGTTAAAGGGGAAGTTCAGGATTTTGCAACATGATTGTTAGATGGTTCCTCACCCTGAAAGTAGTCTGTAGGCTATGATAACTGAACCAGGGATTACAGTTTTTCTTTAAACAGCCACTACAAACTTAGGCTAACTTTAGCCACCACTAGTTACAAATCAATTGAAATGATAGGTTATTGTGTTCATGTATTTGTGTAAATGGCCAAATCACCTCTAAAGGCCCAGTGCAGTCAAACATTTGGTTGTCCTGTATTTTATATATATTTTCATATATGAAGTTGGTATAATACTGTGAAATTGTGAAAATTATGCAAGAGCTGTTTAAAAGGACCACCTGAAATGTCATCCTGTTTTGGTGGGATGGAGTTTTGTGCTGCATGGTGACATCACCAGACGGTATAAATTAACAGACCAATAACAAAGAGAGTTTGAAACCTCTCTGCCAATAACAGCTAGTTTTCAGGGTTCATATCCCTCCTATTAGGCTCGTCCAATTAGACCCCACACTCAAACCACTCCCAGACAACCCTAGCAAAAATCTTGCTTGAGAAATGGCTTTTAGCAAAGAAAACTGTTTTTGTTTCTTTTTGCCCGTTTCGATTGAAAACAATCACAGTAAGGTACTTAATTGTTACCCAGAAAGGATTTTGATATTGAGAAAAAACCATCTGCATTGGACCTTTAAATCTGCCATCCTTAATGGTAAAAACTACCATATCCCTTTTCGATATTACAACAACAAAGAAGTTGCTGCAAACCACACACACTGTTTCCCACTCTATTGCACGTGCGATAGAGCAGTAGCATATGTACTGCATTTGATTGATTTATTTTTCACCTTGATGCATGATTCTCCCCAGCTCTGCTTTTAACTAGCTGTGGCTAAACTCCTCTGAAATTTGTAGTGGCGGTTCAGAGAGTACCGAACCACCGATTACAGTTTTTCCTGGCCCTTAGATTACTCTCAGGGTGAAAACCCCATCTAATATCAAGTTGTAAAATCCTGAACTTCCCCTTTAATTTAGAGCCATTTGTTGATGTTCATGTTGCTATTGAGGCTAACACTGGAGATATTTGAAGAAGACACTCGGGACTGATTATACCTGTGTTTATTAGAACTGAAGACCTCTAAAAGTGAATAAAAAGAATAATAATTCAATGGAGTAGCATTTACCGAATTACCCCACAAAAATGTCTCTCTAAGTGGAGTTTTCCTGTTGTCCTTAACCTTTCCCTCACCTATCCTAAAGTACATGGGAGATTACCCTATCAAACAGGTGCGCCAGCCCATAGAGCTGACTGACCAGATCTTTGGTCCGGCCACTCAGCATTTACCTTTACAGGACGAGGTCTACTGCCAGATCATGAGGCAGATGACCAGTAACAGCAGCAGGTATGTGTGGTAATGACCAACTATAAACTGTCATGTCAGCTATTGCACATGTATTACTAGGAAATAATCATGTATGTATGTATGTATGTATGTATGTATGTATGTATGTATGTATGTATGTATGTATGTATGTATGTATGTATGTATGTATGTATGTATGTATGTATGTATGTATGTATGTATGTATGTATGTATGTATGTATGTATGTATGTATGTATGTATGTATGTATGTATGTATGTATGTATGTATGTATGTATGTATGTATGTATGTATGTATGTATGTATGGTGCTGGATTTCTTATTCTATGATAAAAATGCTCTCTATCTCTTGCTATCTTTCCCTTCTCTCTCTACTATCTTCCCTCTCTCTCTCACCCCACCATTATCTCCATCTCCATCTCCTCTCTCTCTCTCTCTCCTCTCTCTCTCTCTCTCTCTCTCTCTCTCTCTCTCTCTCTCTCTCTCTCTCTCTCTCTCTCTCTCTCTCTCTCTCTCTCTCTCTCTCTCTCTCTCTCTCTCTCTCTCTCGCTCTCTCTCTCTCTCTCTCTCGCTCTCTCTCTCTTTCTCCCTCTCCCTCTCGCAGGATGAGTGTAGACTATGGTTGGCAGCTCATGTGGCTGTGCACCGGCCTTTTCTCCCCCAGCCAGTCCCTGCTGAGGTACACCCAGCGTTTCCTAGAGTCACGGCCCAGAGAGCCCCTGGCTGCAGACTGCCTCCAACGGCTACAAATGCTGCTCAGGTACGGCTCCAAAACACACTGCAGTGAATTTGGGGGGCGACTGGGACTCGAACCAATGCCCCTGTGAATACAACACCTAAGCCAAGTTACCAAGAGGTCTCAATCTGAATCACTTGGACAAGGTTTCTGGTGTTGTGCTAACGATGCTACAATATCTCGTATTGAGGGATTACGTACTAAAATGAGTGGGGGGAAATTAACGCTACCATCCTCTGGTTGTAGTATGGAGCCCAGGAAGCTGCCTCCCCATCAGGTGGAGGTGGACGCCATTCAACAGAACAGCAACCAAATTTTCCATAAAATCCACTTCCCCAATGACTCAACTGAGGTGAGCCACATAATTCCATTGTACTTGTTTAGTACAGTTATCTTATGTCTATCACAATATAATGTATCTTGTCTCATGTGTTACTCTTTAATTTAGCTCTTCGAGGTGACTTCAACAACTAGGATTCGTGACCTTGTTCGTAATATTGCCTACAAGCTCATTCTGGCCTCAGCTGACGGTTACGGTCTCTTCATGAAAACGCCAAACAAGGTTGATTTCAAGTCCTTATCACAACTTTTTGGAGAGAAAAAAAACAAACATTTTCAAGCCACAGCTTAAGTTTGTGTTGGTAGTGCGAATGAGTGCACTTAAACATTTTCTTGCTTTGTTGCTTTCAGGTGATGAGCTTGGAGGATCAAAATTACTTCTTTGACAGTTTGAGGCAGACCACAGACCAACCTAAAAAAACAAAGAAAGTCAAAGAGGCAAGAAAAGGTGGTAAAACGGAGGGTAAGGCACATTATTGAATTGAACAGATACAATGAACATGTGGCCACCAAATTGTCAGTGCTTTAAGATGGTTGCGCAAAACAACAAACAGGCAAAAGCATAATATAATGTATGCAAAATATCAAAGTAGACCATTACACCCACCAAGTTGTCAGTGGATTGAAACTGCTATGCTATGCTATGCTATGCTATGCTATGCTATGCTAGAAGGTCTGAGGGTCACTGTTTTTCAGGAGCTCCGGCCACCATGCCCTACCTGGTCATCTTCATGAGGAAGCTGTGGTTCAACGTGACCCCAGGAAGAGACCTGACCTCTGACCTTACTTTCCACTTCCCACAGGTCGAGCAGAAAACACACATACACATACGCGCACAAACACACACGCGCACATATGCACACGCGCACACACACACGCACACACGCACGCACCCACCCACCCACCCACCCACCCACCCATCCATCCATCCATCCATCCATCCATCCATCCATCCATCCATCCATCCATCCACCCAGTTCTTCACCATCACTCATACACAAACCTCTCCCCCTCAGGAGTTGCCAAAGTACCTGCGTGGCTACCACAAGTGTACCAAGGAGGAGCTGATCAGCCTGGCTGGCCTGCTGTTCAGGGTCAAAGTGGACACGGACAGATCCCAGTTTGTCATGATTCCCAGGATGCTGAAAGAGCTGGTGCCGGCTGATGAGATGAAAACCATGTCCCCAGAGGACTGGAAGAAGGTAGGAGGAGGAGGAGGAGGAGGGAGGAGGAGGAGGAAGATGACACAAATATGACTTTTACAGTTGAAGTTTACATACACTTAGGTTGGAGTCATTAAAACTCATTTTGCAACCACTCCACAAATTGCTTGTTAACAAACTATAGTTTTGGGAATTCAGTTAGGACTTTTACTTTGTGCATGATACAAGTCAATTTTCCAACAATTGTTTACAGACAGATTATTTCACTTATATGTCACTGTATCACAATTCCAGTGGGTCAGAAGTTTTCATACACTAAGTTGACTGTGCCTTTAAACAGCTTGGAAAATTTCAGAAAATGATGTCATGGCTTTAGAAGCTTCTGATAGGCTAATTGACATCGTTTGAATCAATTGGAGGTGTACCTGTTGATGTATTTCAAGGCCTACCTTCAAACTCAGTGCCTCTTTGCAAACAACAACACAGAGTTACACATGGAATAAACAAGCATACAGTCAATAACACAATAGAAAAACAAGAAAATCTATATACAGTGTGTGCAAATGGCGTGAGGAGGTAAGGCAATAAATAGGCCATAGTAGCGAAGTAATTACAATTTAGAAAATTAACACTGGAGTGATAGATGTACAGATGATGATGTGCAAGTAGAAATACTGCTGTGCAAAAGAGCAGGAAAGTAAATAAAAACAATATGGGGATGAGTTAGGTCGATAGCGTGGGCTATTTACAGATAGGCTATGTACACCTGCAGAGATCGGTTAGCTGCTCAGATAGCTGATGTTTAAATCAATCCCAGAACAACAGCAAAGGACCTTGTGAAAATGCTGGAGGAAACAGTTACAAAATTATCTATATCCAATGTAAAATGAGACCTATATCGATATAACCTGAAAGGCCGCTCAGCAAGGAAGAAGCTGCTGCTCCAAAACCTGCCATAAAAAAGCCAGACTACGATTTACAACTGCACATGGGGATAACGATTTTTGGAAAAGTGTTCTCTGGTCTGATGAAACAAAAATAGAACTGTTTGGCCATAATGACCATTGTTATGTTTGGAGGAAAAAGGGGGAGGCTTGAAAGCCGTGAAGCATGGTGGTGGTTTCATCATGTTGTGGGGGTGTTTTGCTGCAGGAGGAACTGGTGCACTTCAGTCAGGAAGTTAAAGCTTGGTCGCAAATGGGTCTTCGACATAGACAATGACCCTAAGCATACTTCCAAATTTGTGGCAAAATGGCTTAAGGACACCAAAGTCAAGGTATTGGAGTGGCCATCACAAAGCCCTGACCTTAATCCTATAGAAAATTTGTGGGCAGAACTGAAAAAGCATGCGCGAGCAAGGAGGCCTTACAAACCTAACTCAGTTACACCAGCTCTGTCAGGAGGAATGGGACAAAGTTCACCCAACTTATTGTGAGAATGTTGTGGAAGGCTACCCAAAACGTTTGACCCAAGTTAAACAAGTTAAACAATAAAGGCAATGCTACCAAATACTAATTGAGTGTATGTAGACTTCTGACCCACTGGGAATGTGATGAAAGAAATATAAGCTTAAATAAATCATTCTCTCTACTATTATTCTGGCATTTCACCTTCTTAAAATAAAGTGGTGATCCTAACTGACCTAAGACAGGGAATTTTTACTAGGATTAAATGTCGGAAATTGTGAAAAACTGACTTTAAATGTATTTGACTAAGGTGTATGTAAACTTCCAACTTCAACTGTATTTCTATCTATTGTACACTGCTACACTGTCAGTCCTTCATGTTATTTAGCTTTATATGAGATTTGGAATGCCTCATGACCTCAAGTCTAGTTATTCAGCCAATACCCCAACAGTGCATTAATAGCATCACTATGACACATTTTGCCCAGATTTATATCATGCATATGGTAATTAATGAAAGCATATAGTAGTAAAGAAATACTGAAACTCGCATTTCTGAATCTGTTATTTTCTTCTTCCCTTAAAGCACATCATCTCCTCCTACAACAAGCAGGCTGGGATCACCTTGGACGAGGCTAAAGTGGCCTTCCTAAAAGGCATCTGCCACTGGCCAACGTTCGGCTGTGCTTTCTTTGAAGTAAAGGTACGTTTGGGAGATAGCTCAAGTCAAAGGTAGCTTAGTGGTTAAGATCGTTGGGCGTCGCTGGTTTCAAATCCCTGAGCTGACTAGGTGAAAAATCGGTCAATGTGCACTTGAGCAAGCCACTTCACCCTGGTCAAATCCAAAAAAGGTCCAATCAAATCAATCGTTATTTGTCACATGCGTCGAAGTGTAGACTTTACCGTGAAACGCTTACTTACAAGCCCTTAGCCAAGAGCGCAGTTCAAGAAGAAGAGGATATTTACCAAGTAGACTACAATAAAAAGTAATAATTAAAAGTAACACAATAAGAATAACGAGGCTCTGGATAAGAGTGTCTGATGTAAATCTGAAAATGATGCCACACCGAACTTTGCATGCCAGTGTTGACTTTCTGTATGCTCTTGCTTCACAGCAAACCTCTGAACCGAGTTACCCGAGTATTGTCCAGATTGCAATCAGCAAGCAAGGAGTCAGCTTTATCGACCCCAAAACAAAGGTAAAAGCACAATAGTTGTATATGATTATTTCCATTTTATCACCATTATCAGATCATTTGACTTACATCTAGAGGGCATTTACTGCCAGATGGTCAGACGCAGTAACGATACTGACCTTTTCTTAAAACCACAAATCTGAGATGCTTACACGTGAACTCCATGCTGCACCACAACACCAAGCTAGGATCCCACTTCTGCCACCATCAGCACAATAAAGTATTGACCTTCCCTGTTTAACCAAACATGCCCTTTTGATCTTACCCTAAACCTCAGGAGTTGCTGGTCATGCACCCGTTCAACCGCATCACCAACTGGTCCAGCGGGAGCACCTACTTCCACATGACCATTGGCAACCTGGTCAAAGGGAACTCTTTCCTTTGTGAGACCTCATTGGTGAGTGGCCATTACGTCTTCGCTCTCAAACGAGAGGCAGAATGAGAGATGTTACCTCCTATAAACCGGCACGTGTACATTTTGTGTGAATCCAAAGTGCTGATAGTGTTTGTTGAGGGCGCACTAAGTGACCTTCACAAACACTTGTATTGTAGTGACCTCACTGGAGAATGTGACTTAACTTTGCCTCAACGTGCACACCCCAACAACTGTGTTTGTCTCCTCTTCAGGGTTACAAAATGGATGACCTCCTATCATCTTATGTGAACATGTACGAGATGCAGAGGCAGTCTGTGCGACCCAGAAATAACTCCATGTTCCCTACCTAATGCCTGCTGGGAAATAGGGAGGACAAGGCAGATTAATTTATAAAACAGTAAACCAAGCATGAAGGGAAACCCAATGGATACAACTTGTAATTTGACGGAGGGGTTACTTTTCATCTGGTCTAAACCCCTTTGCATAGCTTTGTAATGGTTGCCATATTGAATTGGCACTGTGCCTTGTCTTGTGTTGTGTGTAAAAGGGTTCTCGTCACCATTTTGAATACCGGTATCCACAGTGTGGAACTAGACAAAATGACAAATCATGTGTATATACAAACAAGGCCTCACAGAACACAATTAATAAACACATTTTTGAATTATGAGATGGCAGCTCACGTTGTGTGTGTGTGTGCATAAATTGGACGTTTTTTTTTATTCTTCCTTAAAACGTTTGGACCTTTTTTATTGGCCCACCCACCAACTCTTCAGAGGACCAAAGCTATTTTGTGTTTTTGTTTTTACAGCTTTTGTGTTACATACACACATTTGACACACATGGTACTTTCATACACAGTAGTTACGTAACAAAGATATATCGTTTTTTTATATACATAGACATTACATTTAGGATAGATAGTACTCAGACATCTCCGTCATACACCGATTATCTATAGTAATAACTATTAACAATCAGGAGCTTTTTAATCCCACCCCTCAGCTCCTCTCATTTTTTTGCCAACGAAACTCTTAGACATATTCATGTTGACATGGAGGTGCAGATGAGGCAGAGGCCAAGTGGTTCATTTTAGGAAGATGTTGTTGTTAAGAAGTGGCAGGAGATGTGGAATCCGGTGTGGAAATGCTAGATGGGCGTGTCCATTTTTAGCCTAGTGAGCCAGTCTAAATGGGAGGGGGGGTTTGAGCATTATTGTCATTATTTGCCTAATAATGGGGGCCTTGAGGCAACAAAAAAATGGGCAGGTGTGGGGGGGCCTTGAGAGGAAGGAATGGGCCAGTGTGTTAGAATTGCCCGGGCTGATTTCTGGTCCCAGTCCACCCCTGTGTGGAATAAAGAGGGAAAGGGCTAACATCTTTATAAGATCCTGGGAAAGGTGGGGGCAGGGAGGTCATCAGGTAGACAGAAGGGAGACCATCATTTCTAGGCCAAGAGTGGGTCAAATGAGGTTGAAAGCATACTACGTTGAATAGCATAGGCAGCACCCATCAAGGAGGAGAGATCATGGCCAGGTGGAGACAATGGAACATGTCAGCAATATGGGAGGGAAAGGGAGAGTTTCCTGGTGAGTTTAACAGCATTCAGGAGGCAGATATAAAAGAGATGCTTAGTAAACCACCGGATATGTGATTTCTATATTTAAATGTTGTTTTCTTAGGGAGTTGGTGGGGGCAGAGTTCTAACACCATATTGTCAAGGTTTCTTCCCTGCCACTGGTCCACTCTCCAGTCCAGTAGTGGGCGGTAAATCATTCACCATTGAAATTGACAATAAAATCCACAGAAGAAGAAGAAGAAGAACACAGAAGAAGAAGAAGAAGAAGAACACAGAAGAAGAAGAAGAAGAAGAACACAGAAGAAGAAGAAGAAGAAGAACACAGAAGAAGAAGAAGAAGAAGAAGAACACAGAAGAAGAAGAAGAAGAAGAAGAAGAAGAAGAAGAAGAAGAAGAAGAAGAAGAAGAAGAACACAGAAGAAGAAGAAGAAGAAGAACACAGAAGAAGAAGAAGAAGAACGCAGAAGAAGAAGAAGAAGAACGCAGAAGAAGAAGAAGAAGAAGAACACAGAAGAAGAAGAAGAACACAGAAGAAGAAGAAGAAGAACACAGAAGAAGAAGAAGAAGAAGAAGAAGAACACAGAAGAAGAAGAAGAAGAACACAGAAGAAGAAGAAGAAGAAGAACACAGAAGAAGAAGAAGAAGAAGAACACAGAAGAAGAAGAAGAAGAAGAAGAAGAAGAAGAAGAAGAAGAAGACAGAAGTAGATTGGAGGTGAGTTTCTTAGGATTTTTATATAATTACTTGATTTTTGTTTTGTTTTGGCAAAAGTCCGTCCTCAGTCCTTTCTCCTCCGTGACCTGGAAACTGATACGTGGTCAAGGAGTGTGTTAATTCGTTAGTAGGCAAACGAATCACGGTCCTCCCCTCCTCTATAGCCTCTCTTTGGCGAGGAAGCACAAGTGTATCCTATCTGAGTCCTTCACAGAGTTCTGAAATCTGCCACACACCCTTTGAATCGGCTATTGTTTCTTGAAGGAGAAAAGCGTGCAAGCATTTTCAAACAGTATGCTACTTATCCTTTTATCTATAAAATGTCTTGCACAACTAGCTACATTTGTTTGGATCACATTATACATTTATTTGCAAATGTATTTGCCTGATGATGTGCGATTGGAAGCGCATTTTCTTTTTCAAAAGGAGGCCAGAGGACGGAGGAGAGAGGATGCAAGTTGATCAAATCTAATTGAGAAAAGGCCCATGTGGACTACGCTAGCCTGAAATATAGAAGCTAATTTGCTAACATTACACTCCTTGTACTCCATGTCATTGCTAAACATGACAGGGAGTGGCAAGGAATGGAGTCATAGCTAAACAGACTGGTACCCAGATTAAATATCAACTGAATACCTCTCTTGGTCCACTATCTGAAAATTACAGTCGTTGCGTGTGTTTTTCAATGAGCTTTTATCAGCAGCTGCCATTGAGATGTTTGGGGCACTAGAGAAAGCAGTAGAGGAGTACCAGGAGGAAAATGATCAGCTAACTATGTCATCTACTAATCCCGCTAGCTACAGTTCTACTCAATCAAAGTGTTCAATAAATATTTTTAAGACATTTTTTATTTATTTGCGATAAATATCTGCATCACGAACAGCATTTTGAAATGGCATGTCATGACACTAGGCACTAGGCCAGGGTACGTCTAAAACGGTGACATACTCGATAGGCCTCTGTTCCTCTCTACTTCCTTCCAGACACCCTGCAGCTCTCTCTTCCTGTCCCTGTAGAGGAGGTTTCCCCTGGACAGCCGCAGTGTGGGGCAAGAGGACCCAGAGCCCACACAGATTACAGGGGAAGGGGAGGAGACAGGTTGCAGAGTGGCGCAGCGGTCTAAGGCACTGCATCTCAGTGCTAGAGGCGTCACTACAGACACCCTGGTTCGAATCAAGGCTGTATCACAACCGGCTGTGATTTGGAGTCTCATAGGGCGGTGCACAATTGGTCCAGCGTAGTCTGGGTTCGGCTGGTGTAGGCAGTCATTGTAAATAAGAATTTGTTCTTAGCTGGCTTGCCTAGTTAAACCATTTTAAAGAATTATTTTTAAGTCTTGATTCAATTGAGACATGGACTGTGTATGTGTGCCATTCAGCGGGTGAATGGGCAAGATTTAAAAGATTTACGTGCCTTCGAACGGGTTATGGTAGTAGGTACCAGGCGCACCGGTTTGAGTGTATCAAGAACTGCAGTGCTGCTGGATTTTTCACATTCAACAGTTTCCCGTGTGTATCAAGAATGGTACACGACCCAAAGGACATTCAGCCAACTGGACACAACGGTGGGAAGCATTGGAGTCAACATGGGCCAGCATCCCTGTAGAACGCTTTCGACACCTTGTAGAGTCCAAGCTCAAACGAATTGAGGCTGTTCTGAGAGCAAAAGGGGGTGCAACTCAATATTAGCAAAGTGATCTAAACAGGTGAGAAAGCTGTGGTTAAAGCTTCAATCAGAAGGAAAACCTGACAACACATATACAGTTGAAGTGGGAAGTTAACAAACACTTAGGTTGGAGTCATTAAAACTTGTTTTTCAACCACTCTACAAATTTCTTGTTAACAAACTATAGTTTTGGTAAGTCAGTTAGGACATCTACCTTGTGCATGATACAAGTCATTGTTCCAACAATTGTTTGCAGACGTATAATTCACTGTATCACAATTCCAGTGGGTCAGAAGTTTTCATACATTAAGTTGACTGTGCCTTTAAACAGCTTGGAAAATTCCAGAAAATTATTTAATGGCTTTATAAGCTTCTGATAGGCTAATTGACATAATTTGAGTCAGTTGGACGTGTACCTGTGGATTTATTTCAAGGCCTACCTTCAAACTCAGTGCCTCTTTGATTGACATCAAATCAAAAGAAAGATGCTGGAGGAAACAGGTACAAAAGTATCTATATCAGCAGTAAAACTAGTCCTATATCGACATAACCTGAAAGGCAGCTCAGCAAGGAAGAAGCCACTGCTCCAAATCTGTCATAAAAAAGCCAAACGACGGTTTGCAACTGCACATGGAGACAAAGATTGTACTTTTTGGAGAAATGTCCCGGTCTGATGAAACAAAATAGAACTATTTGGCCATAATAACCATCATTATGTTTGGAGAAAAAAAGGGGGAGGCTTGCAAGCCGAAAGGTTAGAAGGGTAGACCCTCTACCAGGACAAAATGGCAGTTGTTCGTTGACTGTCAGATGGTTATGTGTGAAGTATACGTGACCTTGGCTGAATCTCAAATGGCACCCTATTCCCTATTTGCAATTTGGGAGACGCAGCCCTTCCCATCTTCCTCAGAGTTAGGGTGGTCATTCTGGTCCACAGCCAGACCTGCATAGAACACGTGTGTTGAAATGCAAGATCGCGTTTATTATTGACTACTAACATTTTGAGTTTCTCCTAACCACGGCGCTTCTGGGGTTTTTAGGCTGAGTATCTGTAAAGCACTTTGTTACAACTGCTGATGTAAAAAGAGCTTTATAAAATACATTTGATTGGCATATTGAATTTGATGAACCAAGCTGGTCAGAGCCACTAGGGAGCAGCATTTCGTTTTAGTATATCGTTAAAGCATGTCAAGGGCAAAACCACTGGTACAATGGAGCATTCGCACAATGTAGATTTCTCCCTTTTTCCTTTTAATGCTCCCTGAAAACGTTACATTGTAAAGACTGGCGGTCATTGATTCTGGCCCCATAATGCTTAGAGACACATACTTTCCCACAAGCTTTAGCTTCACTCGCTCTTCACTGAGGGATGTTTGGACAATGTTTCGCTGTGTGGAGAGGGGAAATGTGGCAGTGAGAGGTGGGTCCCAGATGAGTGTGAAGGACAGGCGGTAAAAAACTGAATTTTGCACCCAAAATAAAACAACACTTGTGCTTGTGTTAACATTGTGGGTGTATAGTGGGGAAAATAAGTCAAGGAAAATTCCTTCTGGAGTTATTTAGGCCTATTTTTTTGCCATCCCTTGTCCTTGCTGAAGGATTCCAAATACGAAAGCTCAATTGTAAAATTCCGGTCAATTCATCGTCAACCGTGTCTGCCCAATGGCCATTTCCCCTAGTGATCATCCATAGACATCGATTAACGTGTCGTTTTTTTAGTTCCCTAATTAGGTCTACCCAAGTTCCAAATTGGTTCACACTCACTAAATGGTACGATCACATTAGAACTAAGTGCTCACAAAAAAAGCTTCAAACCTAATGAGGGAGTGAGCAAATGGGCAAATTAAAAAGGGGCTAGAGTTGCCACTAACAGCTTTTGGCTTTAGTAGGCGAATAGGTGGTGCCAGTTACCTCCCTCAAGCATTACCTAAGGTCCAAAATATGTTTTGGTTTGACGACAAGAAAAACAAATGTCGCGCGGCTAAGTCAATTCATTTCCCCTTCGGGTGTTTTAGAAATCCCAATAAACTGGAGCAGACCCGGGCTCTGAACGTTATTCCATGTGTCCATTAATCAATAGTGGAAATGTCTGCCCTTGGAAAAGGGAATCAATCTCACCACTGAAAGCGTCACAACAACATACTATGAGCTCAGCCCCAGTGGGGCGCTTTCACGGGGACTTAATTGGACACAATCCGAGTTTGGAAGATCAAAACTGGTTTGCGCAAACTTCAAACAGAGATGACTGGAAATGACATTGCTTCACAGCATTCCTACCAGCATAGAGCAGAGAGCCCATCCCTCGACAAAGGCAGTAGACTGAAATGTTGAGTATTTCTTTGTGGTGTCTAATGTTTGGAAAAAAATAAATAAATGAATCAATAAATATGTGTTCTTCTCTTGAATCACTTTCAAGGATTATACTTTTACAACACTTCTTGCCAAAGCCAAAGTGAGTTTGAAATGGAGTGCTATGCATAAGTGCATCTAGCGACGCATACCATGTGTTGATAGGCTCAATATAAAGATCTCTAATCTCCACTGCCTGACTCACACGATCAACCCGCAACATATTGTGCTGGCTCTGGGATTTCCTTTTCACATTGTCACTTCTAGCATGGTTGCAGCAGCTATGGTGGATGCCTAACCAGGCCAGCCTAGCACAGCTCGGCTTGGCTCAGCTTGGTCTGGCTGTAATGTGACTTCCAAACCTCCTCCCACAACACCCACTGCTCTGATATCACTTTTTCCCATCAGTTTTCTAAGCCCATCAGTGTTCTATTACAACGCCTCTTCTAGCCTATTAGGCATACATTGTAAAACGTAAAAGGGCCCAAGAAGCCACAAATGCTACAAAATGCTCAAGCGTACATCAAATCATTTCCTGTGTATAACACATCAACTGATTTGATCCTCGAATCACAATTGACGGAGGACAAGGCCGAGCTTTCAAGTGGTTGAGTAACAAAATAAAATGTATTCTCTCCTGACATGCTAGCCCCACTGCGGAATTTTCACCTGTTACCCTGTCGACATTCCTATCCATCATTTAAAGTCTGGGAAAGAGAATCTTGGTTGAAACATGTCAACCCGCCTTGAAGAGAATCAGAAAGAATGTTGGCAGCTCCTCAAACTACTGTCAGTGAAAGGGGGAAGAAAAACACACTCAGTTCATAAATAAGATTGATAGCTGTGCGGCGTGCGCATACCTCCAGTTCCTGTGTTCCCATAGAGGCTTTTCCACTCCTATTAAATCAGCCATATCTTGCCATCTGATTTCTGCTGGCTTATACAAGAGAGGGCCCTGCCAAGTTCATACTTGTTGAGGTGCCAACCTCTAACTATCAACCAACCTACAGTACCTCTGCCTGTTGGAATCGTGCCTGCCTTGGATGCTTGTATGTGAAAATCTGGGCACACCACTTTATTTAAACGTACATAATTGGGCAATATTTGGTTGAGACCCTATAATTCATCCACTCAGAAAGACAGTCAAAAGTTAGGTTGAATTTCCAAAGTGTCATTACTGTGCTTTCAGCCATCTAAAAGCCCAACCAAATTCCAATGGCAAAACAAAGTCTGATTTTTGGTTGAGTTGTCACCCAAATGTCTATCGCTGCGCTTTCAACCGTTTAAAAGCACAGCAAAGTTGAAATGGGAACGCAATGTCAGACGTTTTGTTTATTTATACGAGACGAATGTATTGTCACTGTGCTTCATCTAATAGCGGATCCAAATAACCTGGATTGCAGTCGAGACATTAAAGGTACAGTGCCTATAGAACGTCTCTGGATTGCAGTCGAGACATTAAAGGTACAGTGCCTATAGAACGTCTCTGGATTGCAGTCGAGACATTAAAGGTACAGTGCCTATAGAACGTCTCTGGATTGCAGTCGAGACATTAAAGGTACAGTGCCTATAGAACGTCTCTGGATTGCAGTCGAGACATTAAAGGTACAGTGCCTATAGAACGTCTCTGATTGATTGCAGTCTGGAGAGACATTAAAGTTACAGTGCCTATAGAACGTCTCTGGATTGCAGTCGAGACATTAAAGGTACAGTGCCTATAGAACGTCTCTGGATTGCAGTCGAGACATTAAAGGTACAGTGCCTATAGAACGTCTCTGGATTGCAGTCGAGACATTAAAGGTACAGTGCCTATAGAACGTCTCTGGATAGACTGAAATGTTGAGTATTTCTTTGTGGTGCAGTCGAGACATTAAAGGTACAGTGCCTATAGAACGTCTCTGGATTGCAGTCGAGACATTAAAGGTACAGTGCCTATAGAACGTCTCTGGATTGCAGTCGAGACATTAAAGGTACAGTGCCTATAGAACGTCTCTGGATTGCAGTCGAGACATTAAAGGTACAGTGCCTATAGAACGTCTCTGGATTGCAGTCGAGACATTAAAGGTACAGTGCCTATAGAACGTCTCTGGATTGCAGTCGAGACATTAAAGGTACAGTGCCTATAGAACGTCTCTGGATTGCAGTCGAGACATTAAAGGTACAGTGCCTATAGAACGTCTCTGGATTGCAGTCGAGACATTAAGGTACAGTGCCTATAGAACGTCTCTGGATTGCAGTCGAGACATTTAAGGTACAGTGCCTATAGAACGTCTCTGGATTGCAGTCGAGACATTAAAGGTACAGTGCCTATAGAACGTCTCTGGATTGCAGTCGAGACATTAAAGGTACAGTGCCTATAGAACGTCTCTGGATTGCAGTCGAGACATTAAAGGTACAGTGCCTATAGAACGTCTCTGGATTGCAGTCGAGACATTAAAGGTACAGTGCCTATAAACGTCTCTGGATTGCAGTCGAGACATTAAAGGTACAGTGCCTATAGAACGTCTCTGGATTGCAGTCGAGACATTAAAGGTACAGTGCCTATAGAACGTCTCTGGATTGCAGTCGAGACATTAAATGTACAGTGCCTATAGAACGTCTCTGGATTGCAGTCGAGACATTAAAGGTACAGTGCCTATAGAACGTCTCTGGATTGCAGTCGAGACATTAAAGGTACAGTGCCTATAGAACGTCTCTGGATTGCAGTCGAGACATTAAAGGTACAGTGCCTATAGAACGTCTCTGGATTGCAGTCGAGACATTAAAGGTACAGTGCCTATAGAACGTCTCTGGATTGCAGTCGAGACATTAAAGGTACAGTGCCTATAGAACGTCTCTGGATTGCAGTCGAGACATTAAAGGTACAGTGCCTATAGAACGTCTCTGGATTGCAGTCGAGACATTAAAGGTACAGTGCCTATAGAACGTCTCTGGATTGCAGTCGAGACATTAAAGGTACAGTGCCTATAGAACGTCTCTGGATTGCAGTCGAGACATTAAAGGTACAGTGCCTATAGAACGTCTCTGGATTGCAGTCGAGACATTAAAGGTACAGTGCCTATAGAACGTCTCTGGATTGCAGTCGAGACATTATAGGTACAGTGCCTATAGAACGTCTCTGGATTGCAGTCGAGACATTAAAGGTACAGTGCCTATAGAACGTCTCTGGATTGCAGTCGAGACATTAAAGGTACAGTGCCTATAGAACGTCTCTGGATTGCAGTCGAGACATTAAAGGTACAGTGCCTATAGAACGTCTCTGGATTGCAGTCGAGACATTATAGGTACAGTGCCTATAGAACGTCTCTGGATTGCAGTCGAGACATTAAAGGTACAGTGCCTATAGAACGTCTCTGGATTGCAGTCGAGACATTAAAGGTACAGTGCCTATAGAACGTCTCTGGATTGCAGTCGAGACATTAAAGGTACAGTGCCTATAGAACGTCTCTGGATTGCTTCACATTTTAATATGATACTAAGTGGAATTGAAATTGATTTAAATGTAATAAAATAAATGTTTCACCCCCCCTGAGTCAATACCAGTGGCGGTTCGTGCCGTTTTAGATGAGGGAGGACGATTTTCTTTTGTTCATGAACATGGCCTTATTTCTATTACAGCATATTGGATGGCTGTCATTCATATTCCATTCACCCAGCTCAATGTAACATCGATAGGTTTAGCCTACTATGAGGTTGCTACAACCTAGTCTATGAATCAACGTTTACAGTGTAGGTGCACACAGGTCGAGAGAAAAAGTTGAGGTGACATACAGGGACACGTTCAATAACGTCTTGCCTGCATCTGGCTGACCTACAGCAGGGTGTAATCATAATCCCTTCGCCTGTGGCCTTCAATGCATAACAAACTAGCTGTATGTGACCAGGCGATTAAAATCTTTCCAAGCCAAACCATGTCATAACCGCGACACACAGCCTACATCGTTGTCTCCATATTAGGTAAAGTAACGTTCTAGTCAACATAGCTAATATAACTAATGTGTTAGTAAACCCGCTACAATCATGCAGTAACGTTACAGTGTATAGTCAGTAAGCAGTTACACCGGCGGGCCACGGTGGTAATAACTTAATAAAACCAAAAGCTTAACTTGACTTGGAAGAGTTCCAATGTTGATAGTCATAGCCAGATAGCTAACATAGCATCCCTATGTTTGAGCCGGATGTTTGAGTGGGCTAAACAAGTTAGCTGCATTTGCTAGCTAAATAAGTGAAACCAAAGTGAAAAGCTCTTGCTTCTCCTTCATATTTGAAGAAATTCATTTCAACTATTGTCTGTCTCTTTGAGTCAACTACTCATCACATGTTATGCACTGCATTGCTAGCTAGCTGTAGCTTATGCTTTCAGTATTAGATTAATTCTCTGATCCTTTGATTGGGTGGGCAAAATGTCAGTTCATGCTGCAAGAGCTCTGATAGGTTGGAGGATGTCCTCCAGAAGTTGTCATAATTACTGTGTAAGTCTATGGAAGTGGGTGAGAACCAAGAGCATCCTAGGTTTTGTATTGCAGTCAATGTACCAAGAGGACTGAAGCTAGCTGTCCTCCAGCTACACCATGGTGCTACCCTAAAGAGTGCTTCCGAGGCTACTGTAGACCTTCATTGCAAAACAATGTTTTTTAATCTATTATCATGGCTAGACAGCCATTTTCAAGTCTTGTCATGGATTTAAGTCAAATCTGTAACTTTGCCACTCAGGAACATTCACTGTCTTCTTGGTTAGCAACTCCAGACTGTAGATTTGGCTTTGTGTGCTAGGTTTTTGTCCTGCTTAAAAGTGCATTTCTCTCAGCGTCTGGTGTAAAGCAGACTGAACCATGTTTTCTTCCAGGATGTCGCCTGTGCAGAGCTTACATCCCGTTTCTTTTCATCCTGAAAAACTCCCCAGTATTTGTCGATGTCAAGCATACCCATACCATGATGCAGCCACCACCATGATTGAAAATAAGGAGGCAGTTACTCAGTGTGTGTTGGATTTGCACCAAACATAAGGCTTTGCATTTAGGCCACAAAGTGTATTCCTATGCAGTGTTTTTTGTCAGTGTTCCATTAGTGGCTTGTTGCATTACATATGCATGTTTTGTATATTTGTACTCGTATTTTTACTCTGTTATATAGGTCATTATTGTGGAGTCACTACAATGTTGTTGATCCATCCTCAGTTTTCTCCCGTCACATTCATTACATTTTGTAGCTGTTTTAAAATCACCCAGGGTCTCATGGTGACATCTCTAAGCAGTTGTCTTCCTTTCCTGCAGCTCAGTTCAGAAGGACGACTGCATCTTTGATGTGTCTGTGTGGTTTAATACATCATCCATAGCATAAGTATTAACTGTAACATGCTTAAAGATATTTTTTACTTTTATTTAATTAGGCAAGTCAGTTAAGAAGAAATTATTATTTACAATGACGGTCTAGGAACAGTGGGTTAACTGCCTTGTTCAGGGGCAGAATGACAGATTTTGTACCTTGTCAGCTCAGGGATTCGATCTAGCAACTTTCGGTTACTTGCCCAACACTCTAACCATTAGGCTATTTGTTATTGTTACCCATCTACCAAACACTACCCTTCTTTATGAGGGAAAAATCTCCCTGGTCTTTGAGGTTGAATCTGTGCTTGAAATTCAATACTTGACTGTGGAAAAGGTAGTCATTCAAAAATCATGTCTACCGTATTTCACACAGAGTCCACATACAGTGGGGAGAACAAGTATTTGATACACTGCCGATTTTGCAGGTTTTCCTACTTACAAAGCATGTAGAGGTCTGTCATTTTTATCATAGGTACACTTCAACTGTGAGAGACGGAATCTAAAACAAAAATCCAGAAAATCACATTGTAGGATTTTTAAGTAATTAATTTGCATTTTATTGCATGACATAAGTATTTGATACATCAGAAAAGCAGAACTTAATATTTGGTACAGAAACCTTTGTTTGTAATTACAGAGATCATACGTTTCCTGTAGTTCTTGACCAGGTTTGCACAGACTGCAGCAGGGATTTCGGCCCACTGAATCTGGGAATTAATTGAAACAATAGCTGTTGAAGACTTAGCAGAATCTAATAGCATCATTGATGTTAAAGTATGGTCACGTTTCATTTGCTCTGTTAAACCTACCCTTTGGAATGTTTTCGATAGCGACAGTGAATCTATTTCGATTTTAAGTACAGATTTCTCAACAATTGTTCTCACGATAGCACATTGGTAATATTTAGTGACATATCATTGTTAAGCTGGGCTTGGTTAAGACACTGGATGGGTGGCCAAAGGGTAGCAGATCAACTCTCCAGTAGGAGGTGCCGTTTAGACTATTATTTTATGATAGTAGATATAACATTGAAGATTTGACATTGTTTTAAAGGGTCCCCCCCAGAGCAAGTTGCTGCCAATATTTCTACGTTTTTCCCCAAATTTGTCCTGGAGAGGAAATGCACGTTTAGGTTCCACCTCCAAAGAATGATGAAATCTACTTATACATATTCATGAATTGGGTGTGGGAAATTCCACATGGAGTTGATAAACATCAACAAATAGGGCTAGCACGCCTATCTTATCTAGCTAGCTAGCTATCTTGCCAACCTTATCTAGCTAGCTAATGTTCTCTGCTTTTGCTGTTTTTATAAACTACACTGTATTCAAAAGATTAGCCAGCTGGCTCTATGGCTGGTTCTACAGCTGAATTTGTCAGCAAGTTTAGGCATCTTCCAGAAATTTCCGCCGTGAGTCTGCCATAGAAATAGTTAGTAAGAATTAAAGGAAGCTCCAGTAATATGGATCACTATTGAAAGATAGCTGATATGCGTTTTTCTTAAAAGGAAGTAAAAAAGTACAACTTATCCTATCGATTATGATCATTTTCCATTAAAAAATTAAGTGGATGTGCAAAACCATACATTTGCAACCCCTATTGCGCCATGTCTCAGGCACCCAAGTGGGCACAAGGCTGTTTGTCTCATCTCAGTTGTGAAGAGGAAACACTTTGCAGCTGTTTCTGATTCATAAACAATGTCATGCTGGTGGGTGGTAACATTCATATAAAATCATTTGTATGTCATATCACAGGAAAAGACACAGCATTAATACAGATTTGCACAAAGTGGGCAGTTCGGATTTGTCACCAAATATATCACACTTTGACAAAACACGATGACTGCATTTGGAAAGCATTCAGAACCCTTCACTTTTTCCACATTTTGTTACATTACAGTTCCAAAATGGATTCATTTAAAAAACAAATCTCATCAATCTACAAAATACCCTATAATGACAAAGCAAAAAATAATTTAAAAAAACAGAAATACCTTATTTACATAAGTATTCAGACACTTTGCTATGAGACTCGAAATAGAGCTCAGGTGCATCCTGTTCCCATTTATCATCCTTGAGATGTTTCCACAACTTGATTGGAGTCCACCTGTGGTTCATTCAATTGATTGGACATGATTTGGAAAGGCACACACCTGCCTATATAAGGTCCCACAGTTGACAGTGCATATCAGAGTAAAAACAAAGCCAAGAGTTTGAAGGGATTGTCCGTAGAGCTCCGAGACAGGATTGTGTTGAGGCACAGATCTGGGGAAGGGTACCAAAAATGTCTGCAGCATTGAAGGTCCCCAAGAACACAGTGGCGTCCATCATTCAACCACCAAGACTTTTCCTAGAGCTGGACGCCCAGGCAAACTGAGTAATTGGGGGAGAAGGGCCTTGGTCAGAGAGGTGACTAAAAAACAATGGTCACTCTGACAGAGCTCCAGAGTTCCTCTGTGGAGATGGGATAACCTTCCAGAAAGACAACCATCTCTGCAGCACTCTACCAATCAGGCCTTGATGTTAGAGTGGCCAGACGGAAGCCACTCCTCAGCAAAAGGCACATGACAGCCCGATTGGAGTTTGCCAAAAGGCACCTAAAGGACTCTCAGACCATGAGAAAAACAACATTCTCAAGATTGAACTCTTTGGCCTGAATGCCAAGCGTCACGTCTGGAGGAAACAGGCACCGCTCATCACCTGGCCAATACCATCCATCCAGTGAAGCATGGTGGTGGCAGCATCATGCTGTGGGGATGTTTTTCAGAGGCAGGGACTGGGAGACTAGTCAAGATTGAGGGAAAGATTAACGGAGCAAAGTACAGAGAAATCCCTGATGAAAACTTGCTCCAGTGCGCTCAGGACCTCAGACTGGGTTAAAGGTTCACCTTCCAACAGGACAATGACCCTAAGCTCATGGCAATGCAGGAAAGAGTCTCTGTTTGCCCTTGAGTGTCCCAGCCAATCGCCCGATCGAACATCTCTGAAGAGACTTGAAAATATCTATGCAGTGACGTTTCCCATCCTGACAGAGCTTGAGAGGATCTGCCAAGGAGAATGGGAGAAACTACCCAAATACAGGTAGAGTCATACCCAAGAAGACTTGAGGCTGTAATCGCTGCCAAAGGTGCTTCAACAAAATACAGAGTAAAGTGTCTGAAATGTGTAAATGTGACCTTTATTTATTGTTGTAACTTTGCTAACATTGAAAAAAATGTTTTTTTCCTTGTCATTATGAGGTATTTTGTGTAGATTGATAAGGGGATAAAACGGTTTCATCCATTTTAGAATAAGGCTGTATCGTAACAAAATGTGGAGAAAGAGAAGGGGTTTGAATACTTTCCGAATGCAGTGTATTGACTTAAATCATGGTGCAACATCATGGCTCTGGCCACCATCTTTCAGCTCGAAAAGTGTAGTTTTACTGGTGTGGGCGTTTCAAGATACAAATTCAACATATTTTGTAAAAGGTTTGTCTGTTTGTCTGTTTGTCTGTGGGTTCTGACTTGACTTGAAATTAGTGTAGACAGCCCGGTATCTATGTGTCGGTTGCGCAACTATGGATCAGTTATGGATCACATGGAACTGAATAAACAACTCAGGATACACAGAGGTCAACATGAAGTCATGGCGTTTGACATCCTTGCTCACTAGAGTTAGTCAAAACTATAGAACGGTCTGGCTTGTTTTCCACATGAATATCTGGGAGCTCATAATGACACACACACACACACACACACACACACACACACACACACACACACACACACACACACACACACACACACACACACACACACACACACACACACACACACACACACACACACACACACACACACACACACACACACACACACACACACACACACACACACACACACACACACACACACACACCTTATTGTGGTGTACAGATGAGCGCTATGAAAGCTGGGTCATGTTCAGTAGGGCAACCCTGTAGAAAAACATTTTGCAACGGAAAACAAAAATCACAGTTCTTATTGGCAAGTTCAAGTAGTACCTTCCCGTTTCCCTCAGGTTCAAAATGTTATTTGTCACGTACACTGTTCAAGGCAGGTATAAAAGGTGCAGTGAAATGCTTATGCGCTAGCTCCTTCAATAATGCAGTACATTTAATCAATTACAATAATAACAGTCAAGTCAAAAATAACAAGTAATAGAAGAGGTAGTATGCATTGTAATAATGACTGTTTTTACAACTATAAAGTGAGTAATGACTTGGTGTAACCCATTGCAGACAGGTGCATAAAATCGAGCACACAAACATTGGCCGTAGAGTGGCCTTACTGATGAGCTCAGTGACTTTCAATGTGGCACCTTGCCAACAAATTTGTTTGCCAAATTTCTGCCCTGCTAGAGCTGACCTGGTCAACTGTAAGTGCTGTTATTGTGAAGTGGAAACATCTACGAGCAATAACGGCTGAGCCATGAAGTGGAAGGCCACACAAGCTCACAAAACGGGGCCGACTAGTGCTGAAGCGCATAGCGCATAAAAAAATAATCTGTCATCGGTTGCAACACTCACTACCGCGTTCCAAACTACCTCTGGAAGCAACGTCAGCACAATAACTATTCGTCGGGAACTTCATCACCATGTGCAATGCCAAGCGTCGGCTGGATTGGTGTAAAGCTCCTCACCATTGGACTCTGGAGCAGTGGAAACGCGTTCTCTGGAGTGATGAATCACGCTTCACCATCTGGTTGTCCTACGGACAAATCTGGGTTTGCCTGATGCCAGGAGAATGCTACTTGTCCCAGTGCATAGTGCCAACTGTAGAGATTAGTGTAGGAGGAATAATGTGTCTGGAGCTGTTTTTCATGGTTCAGGCTAGGCACCTTAGTTCCAGGGAAAGGAATTCTTAACGCTACAGGATACAATGACATTCTAGACTATTCTGTGCTTCCAACTTTTTGGCAACAGTTTCGGGAAGGCCCTTTCCTGTTTCAGGAAATGGTTTGTCGAGATCTGTTTGGAAGGACTTGACTGGTCTGCACAGAGCCATGACCTCAACCCCATCGAACACCTTTGGGATGAATTGGAACGCCGACTGCGAGCCAGGCCTAATTGCCCAACCTCACTAATGCTCTTGTGGCTGAGTGGAAGCAAGTCCCTGCAGCAGTGTTCCAACATAGAGTGGAAAGCCTTCCCAGAAAAGTGGAGGCTATTATAGCAGCAAAGGGGAGACCAACTCCATATTAATGCCCATGATTTTGGAATGAGATGTTCGACATGCAGGTGTTCACATACTTTTGGTCATGAGGTGCAATGGAACAGCTGTGTGTGTGTGTGTGTGTGTGTGTGTGTGTGTGCGTGCGTGCGTGCGTGCGTGCGTGCGTGCGTGCGTGCGTGCGTGCGTGCGTGCGTGCGTGCGTGCGTGCGTATTGACAGCAGTATTGACTGTGTGTGTAAGTGTAAGTGTTGGATGTGTGATTAGTCAGTGCAAATAATCTCAATCTTTTGGAACTTCCTCAGACACTGCCTGGTGTACATGTCCTGGAGGGCAGGGAGCTTGCCCCCAGTGATGTAATGGACGCAGAGGACGCAGCCGGTCACGTAGCCGGTCAAGATGCTTTTGATTGTGCAGCTGAAGAACTTCTTGAGGATCCATGGCACCATGCTGAATTTCTTCAGTCACCCGAGGTTGAATATGCATTGTTGCGTCTTCACCACAGTGGTGTGATTGGACCATGTCAGGTCTTCTGTGATGTGCACACCAAGGAACTTGAAGCTTTTGACACTGTACACTGCAACGCCGTCAATGACAGTTGACCCCCCCGTTTCCTGTAGTCCACGATCAGCACCTTGGTTTTGCTGACGCTGATGGAGCAAAACCAATCCCTACTGAACACGACCCCAGTAAAGCCAATCCCTACTGAACACGACCCCAGTAAAGCCAATCCCTACTGAACACGACCCCAGTAAAACCAATCCCTACTGAATACGACCCCAGTAAAGCCAATCCCTACTGAACACGACCCCAGTAAAACCAATCCCTACTGAACACGACCCCAGTAAAGCCAATCCCTACTGAACACGACCCCAGTAAAACCAATCCCTACTGAACGACCCCAGTAAAGCCAATCCCTACTGAACACGACCCCAGTAAAGCCAATCCCTACTGAACACGACCCCAGTAAAGCCAATCCCTACTGAACACGACCCCAGTAAAACCAATCCCTACTGAACACGACCACAGTAAACCAATCCCTACTGAACACCCCAGTAAAGCCAATCCCACTGTAAAGTAAAACCAATCCCTACTGAACACGACCCCAGTAAAACCAATCCCTACTGAACACGACCCCAGTAAAACCAATCCCTACTGAACACGACCCCAGTAAAACCAATCCCTACTGAACACGACCCCAGTAAAACCAATGCCTACTGAACACGACCCCAGTAAAACCAATCCCTACTGAACACGACCCCAGTAAAGCCAATCCAGGCCAATGTGGAGCAATCTTCCCTTTCAGACAGAGTTGATTCCAATGCAACACCCTATCAAATGACAGAAAGCATCTAAAAAGGTCTGTTTATATATATACAGCATACAAAAAAATTAAAGACACCTGCTCTTTCCATGACATAGACTGAACAGGTGAATCTAGGTGAAACCTATGATCCCTTATCGATGTCACTTGTTAAATCCTCTTAAATCAGTGTAGATGGAAAGGGAGAAGACTGGTTAAAGAAGGATTTTAAAGCCTTGAAACAATTGAGATACGGATTGTGTATTGTGTGCCATTCAAAGGGTGAATGAGAAAGACAAAATATTTAAGGGCCTTTGAACGGGGTATGGCAGTAGGTCCCAGGCGCACCGGTTTGTGTCAAGATTTGCAACGCTGTGTTTTCCCCACTCAACAGTTTCCCATGTGTATCAAGAAGGGTCCACCACCCAAAGGAGATCCAGCCAACTTGACACAACTGTTGGAAGCATTGGAGTCAACATGGGTCAGCATCCCTGTACAATGCTTTCGACACCTTTTAGAGTCCAAGCCCCCAAAGAAATGAGTCAACATGGATGGGCCACCAACATGGGCCAGCATTTTTCAAACAGAAATGTGTATGCTGTAGCACAAATTCCAACAGGTTCTGGAATAAGAACACCTCCTCCCAGCTGCCCACTTGCACTGAGGCTAGAAAACACTGTCGGAACCAATAAATCCACGATAATTGAGAATTTCAATAAGCATTTTTTTTTTACGGCTGGCCATGCTTTCCGCCTGGCTAACTACTACTCACATATTCAACCTCTCTTTCGTAATGTCTGAGATCCCTTCAGAGGGGGAGACACTCTAGACCCAAACTGTTAAAGATCTACAGTTGAAGTCGGAAGTTTACATACATTTAGGTTAGAGTCATTAAAACTAGTTTATCAACCACTCCACAAATTTCTTGTTAACAAACTATAGTTTTGGCAAGTCGGTTAGGACATCTACTTTGTGCGTGACACAAGTAATTTTTCCAACAATTGTATACAGACAGATTATTTCACTTATAATTCACTGTATCACAATTCCAGTGGGTCAGAAATTGACATACACTAAGTTGACTGTGCCGTTAAACAGCTTGGAAAATTCCAGAAAATGATGTCATGGCTTTATTGACATCGTTTGAATCAATTGGAGGTGTACCTGTTAATGTATTTCAAGGCCTACCTTCAAACTCATTGCCTCTGCTTGACATCATGGGAAAATCAAAAGAAATCAGCCAAGACCTCAGAAAAAAAATTGTAGACTTCCACAAGTCTGGTTCATTCTTGGGAGCAATTTCCAAACGCCTGAAGGTACCACGTTCATCTGAACAAACAATAGTACACAGGTATAAACACCATGGGACCACGCAGCCGTCATACCGCTCAGGAAGGAGACGTGTTCTGTCTCCTAGAGATGAACGTACTTTGGTGCAAAGTGTAAATCAATCCCAGAACAACAGCAAAGGACCTTGTGAAGATGCTGGAGGAAACAGGTATAAAAGTTTTTTTTTCCACAGTAAAATGAGTCCTATATTGACATAACCTGAAAGGCCACTCAGCAAGGAGAAGCCAATGCTCCAAAACCATCATAAAAAAGCCAGACTACGGTTTGTAACTGCACATGGGGTCAAAGATCGTACTTTTTGGAGAAATGTCCTCTGGTCTGATGAAACAAAAATCAAACTGTTTGGCGTTTGGAGGAAAAAGGGGGAGGCTTGCAAGACAAAGAACACCATCCCAACCATGAAGCACGGGGGTGGCAGCATCATGTTGTGGGAGTGCAGGAAGGTGCTGCAGGAGGGACTGGTTCACTTCACAAAATAGATGGCGTCATGAGGAAGGAAAAGTATGTGGATATATTGAAGCAAAATCTCAAGACATCAGTCAGGAAGTTAAAGCTTGGTCGCGAATGGGTCTTCCAAATGGACAATGACCCCAAGCATACTTCCAAAGTTGTGGCAAAATGGCTTAAGGACATCAAAGTCAAGGTATTGGAGTGGCCATCACAAAGCCCTGAACTCAATCCCATAGAACATTTGTGGGCAGAACTGAAAAAGCATGTATGAGCAAGGAGGCCTACAAACCTGACTCAGTTACACCAGCTCTGTCAGGAGGAATGGACCAAAATTCACCAAACTTATTGTGGGAAGGTTGTGGAAGGCTACCCAAAACATTTGACCCAAGTTAAACAATTTAAAGGTAATGCTACCAAATACTAATTGAGTGTATGTAGACTTCTGACCTACTGGGGATGTGATGAAAGAAATAAAAGCTGAAAAAGAATAATTCTCTCTTCGATTATTCTCTCTTCGAAATATGTCTCTTCGATTATTCTCTCTTATTCTCTCTTCGATTATTCTTTCGATTATTCTTTATTCTTAAAATAAAGTGGTGATCCTAACTGAACTAAGACATGGAATTTTTACTCTGATTAAATGTCAGGAATTGTGAAAAACTGAGTTTAAATGTATTTGGCTAAGGTGTATGTAAACTTCCGACTTCAAATCTATATATATCCTACCCTGCCTTTCTAAGGACTTCGAAAGCCAAGTTAACAAACAGATCACCGACCATTTCGAATCCCACCGTACTTTCTCTGCTATGCAATCTGGTTACCGAGCTGGTGATGGGTGCATCTCAGCCACGCTCAAGGTCCTAAACGATATCATAACCGCCATCGATAAAAGACAATTCTGTGCATCCGTATTCATCGACCTGGCCAATGTTTTTGACTCTGTTAATCACTGCATTCTTATCGGCAGTCTCAACAGCCTTGGTTTCTCATATGACTGCCTCACCTGGCTCACCAACTACTTCTCAGATAGAGTTCAGTGTGTCAAATCGGAGGGCCTGTTGTCCGGACCTCTGGCAGTCTCTTTGAGGGTGCCACAGGGTTTAATTCTCTGGTTTAATTCTCGGGCCGACTTTTCTTTGTATGATGTCGCTCTTGCGGCTGGTGATTCTCTCATCCACCTCTGCGCAGATGACACCATTCTGTATACTTCTGGCCCTTCTTTGGACACTGTGTTAACTAACCTCCAGATGAGCTTCAATGCCATACAGCTATCCTCCCGTGGCCTCCAACTGCTCTTAAATGCAAGTAAAACTAAAAGCATGCTCTTCAACCGATCGCCTACCCGCCTGTCTAGCATCACTACTCTGGACGGCTCTGACTTAGAATATGTGGACAACTGCAAGTACCTAGGGGTCTGGTTAAACTGTAAACTCTCCTTCAAGACTCACATTAAGCATCTCCAATCCAAAATTAAATCTAGAATCGGCTTCCTATTTCGCAACAAAGCATCCATCACTCATGCTGCAAAACATACCCTTGTAAAACTGTCTATCCTACCGAACCTTGACTTCGGCGATGTAATTTACAAAATAGCCTCCAACACTCTACTCAGCAAATTGGATACAGTCTATCACAGTGCCATCTGTTTTGTCACCAAAGCCCCATATACTACCCACCACTGCGACCTGTAAGCTCTTGTTGGTTGGCCCTCGCTTCATTTTTGTCGCCAAACCCACTGGCTCCAGGTCATCTATAAGTCTTTGCTAGGTAAAGCCTAGTCTTTTCTCAACTCACTGGTCACCATAGCAACACCCCCCCGTAGCACGCGCTCCAGCAGGTATATTTCACTGGTCACCCCCAAAGCCTTGGCCAGGTTGCAGTTGTAAATGAGAACTTGTTCTCAACTGGCCTACCTGGTTAAATAAAGATTAAATAAAAAATTATTTACAAATAATAAATCCCCGTGGAAGGCTTTCGACAACTAATTGAGGCTGTTCTGAGAGCAAAAGGGTGTGGTGCAACTCAATATTAGGAAGGATCTCGTCACGGTATCTCTGTGCATTCAAATTTACATTGATAAAATGCAATTGTGTTCGCTGACCGTAGCTTGTGCCTGCCCATAGCATAACCCCAACACCTCCATGGGGCACTCTGTTCACAACATTGACATCAGCAAACCCGCTCGCCCACACAACGCCATACTGCCATCTGCCCGGTAAAGTTAAATCCGGGATTCATCCGTGAAGAGCACACTTCTTTAGAATGCCTGTGGCCATCGAAGGTGAGCATTTGCACACTGTCAGTTACACTGCCGAACTGCAGTCAGGTCAAGACCCTGGTGAGGACGAGCACGCAGATGAGCTTCCCTGAGACAGTTTCTGGTAGATTGTGCAGAAATTCTTTGGTTGTTCAAACCCACAGTTTCATCATCTGTCCGGGTGGCTGGTCCCAGACGATTATCCCACAGGGGAAGAAGCCTGATGTGGATGTCCTGGTTACATGTGGTCTGCGGTTGTGAGCCCGGTTGTTCATACTACCAAATTCTCTAAAACGACGCTGGAGGCGGTTTATGGTAGAGAAATTAACATTAAATTATCTGGCAACAGCTCCTTCAAAACTTCAGTCATCTGTGGCAACATGCACATTTTATTATCCGCCAGCACAAGGTGCACCTGTGTAATGATCATGCTGTTTTATCAGCTTCTTGATATGCCACATCTGTCAGGTGGATGGATTATCTTGGCAAAGGAGAAATGCTCACTAACAGGAATGTGAATACATTTTTGCACAACATTTGAGAGAAAAAAGCTTTTGGTGTGCATGGACAATTTCTGGGATCTTCTATTTCAGCTCATGAAACATGGGACCAACACTTTACATGTTGCTTTTATATTTTTGTTCAGTGTATATACATATCGAATTGCCTTGAGGGAAAGATGCACATGCCAAATATATATATCCATATACCTGTATATATAGCAAACCTAACTCAAAACTATATGGCACATACTGTAAATATACACACATGGGTGGTAAAGCATTCATTTACTATAGGTGTTGTCTGAACTTCAATGTGCGTGGCAACTTCAACCAGGATCAGTTACAATCTTTTGTTTGTTATTTATATTGTTCCATGTCCGTTTAAGAATGCTAACCATTTCAAATGTATTATTATTTTTTGACTTTTTTTAAAAGCCTGTCACATCTGTGAATGTGGAATGTGTTTTGTTGGTTGATTGAAAATCAAGAAAACTTAATAAAACTTTAAATTGAAAAAAGAATGCGAACCATGTCAAGCGTGCTCTTAAAAGGTGCAAAGGGATAACAACAGAGCTAGCCATTTGGGAAAATTGAGCCTGAAGAATGCTTCTCTGGCTTTCATTAACTAACGAGAGCCCTCAATCCCTCTATTCCTCCGGAAAGAAGGAAGGAACGTGTGAAGAGAAGATGAGAGGTAGATTGAGGGAAAGAGATCAAATAAATAGTAAAAAAAAATTGCCCAAAAGTTTTGCGTCGACGCCAAAATTCTTCTCAGAAATATGTTTTTTTCCAAGAAAAATATGTCAACAAAGTAACAGGAGTTATATATTAGAATATTTTATTGCTTTATGAAATGTTGTTTGAATTCAAATTCACAACCTTCATATTGTTAGGAGTTCACAGAAATGTATTTGCTGGAGGTCAACGCTTTGTCTGTTGTTGGACAGCTGGACATAACCATGATTGTCAGCACATAACTTACAACACACAAACCTCTTTGGCATCCTGTTCATAGCACTACATATCTAAAATAATTATACAAACATCTGTATAAAATATATTAACCTGTTAGTTCAGAAAAAGGCTCACGGTAAACTAAAACCAAATGGCGTAGTTTACAGCTTAAATCCCTATGATGAATCTGACCAGCGGATTCACCACATCAGAAAATACACACAAAGAAACATTTGGAAAATAACAATAAAATAACTTGGTGAAAAGCAAAAAATCATATTTAGAAATCTAAAGAAGAAAAAAAAAACAGACCATCACAAGTTATATTTCTAAACCCGTAGAACCGGCTACTGAGGCTTAGGGAATATGGCTGGTGAAAATATGAACGTTAAGAGTTGTTGGCATTTTTATTCAATTATGGAGATGAGGGAGTTTTGCTCAACTCTGAAGAATTCCATGGCACAGGAATGTGGCCAGATTCACTCGACATTTCTGCACAGGGAGGGAACAGGGGTTAAAAGTCCATAAAAAGATAACCGTGTCTGTAGAATTTATCTGGAAAAGCGTGAGGCTTTCAGTTAATGTTTGGAAACGAGAAAAAAAAAACTGATCCAATTCATTAAAAAGAGAATATGAAGTTCCCGAACTCCATGGATCATTGTACACGACAGAACATGAGAAAGGTGTTTTGTGAATATGTGAAAAGCAACAGATATAAATACATTGGCATATACACTGACACGACAGTAGTATGTTGCCCATTACCAAACAGCAATACTGTCCAAGTACCTAGAATGTTTCACATTTTGTCTCATAGACCCAGATGGCTAGCCTGCAGTCGCCTGGCTAAGAGAGAAAGAGATAGAGGAATAGCACCGTTCCCCTCTAAATGTGAAAGCACAAGTCCTTTTTCCCCCCATACGTTCCTCTCTCATTCTGCATCATTCTTGTCTTTTGTACATTTTTCATTCAGAACTCTGACCATTGACGTAGTCGGTACTCTGCGCAGCTTCCCGAGAGCTCACACCCCCTCGGAGTGAATCGCTTGTCGAAGATCAAAAGTCTTGACTTCCTCAAATGAAGATTTCCACTGCCTCTGCCTCCAAGTCATCCAGGCCTCTCAATGTGTTCAAGGAGGAGGACTTCAGTTGTTGAGCAGCAGCGTTGTCTGGAAAAACAGAGAGAGGTCAAATGATTAGAGGAATGTGTGGGAAGAGGGGAAATGGTGGAAAAATACCACTATACCACTATTACAGTACATCATCTTTAACCAAAGAAACATGCTGATTGTTCTACATTGGGATGAGCCATTCAGTTAAATCAGTGCAGTTAATAATCAGGGCTAAGTGTGACAACATAGCACATTCCGGCAGCCCACAGATGACCTCCGACCTACAAGGCCATCGCCGATTGGCTGGTTCTACGGGGGTATGGTTGGTAAATCAATGACTGCTCTGACAGAGTGTGATGCAATTACAAAGAATGGTTTGGGTGTTTGGGTAACTGTGTGTGCGTGTGTGTGTATGTGTGTGTGACAGACTACTCACCAATGCTGAGTTTAGAACCAGTGGTTGGCTCCTTGACCTTCGCTCCATCCTCTGATCCACAGCTCTGGCTGGGGTGAGCTGGGGAGGAGCGCCGGAGAGGAGAGACAGGAGTCTGGTCGTCTGACAGACTCTTACCTACAACACAGAGCATGTGAAATGTGAAATATCAACCACTGTCTGGCACACATTTAAATGATAAACATGTGCTCTAATTCTACCCTCAATCCACTTCAATGTCCATCAAAATGAAATTTGACAATAACTCCCTAGTTCATATTCCGATTAGATTGCATGTATGAAGCGAACAACAATGCCTCCTGAACAGAGCCCTGAGAGACCCCTCAAGTAATAGTTAAAAAGGTGTTAAAACGTTTTTTTTTTTTTTTTGTCTCTGACAATATCGTGACTCGTCCTTACCTTTGCTTACGCTGGCGCACTTGGCCGTGCTAATTGAAGAAGTGGACATGGCGGCGCGCAGACAAAACCCACTCTTCTCGACCTGGTCCTGGTGCAAACGCTGGTGGAGTACCTTAATGACAGCATCTTTCTCCAGGACATGGGCGTAGAGAGCACGGATCCTACGTGCAGGAGAGAAATGGCGTCAGAGTAGACAAATGGTGGCTCTCGGAGCATTGCTATCTGATACAACGAAGTAGATCAGAAGTATTAAATTAATACAAAGGGTCATGACGGCAATAACGCTGCAAATGGCGGATCATTTCTCGGGAAAAAAGTTCCATCTTCATACCGGTTTTCCATCTCCTGGTTTCGGTAGTCAGATACAGGCAGGTCCTCGTTGAAGCTGTTGTTTGAAGAGTGACAGGGGGAATGGTTGATGATGGTTGTGTCTCTGGAAGGGAGGAAATAGATTCCGTTAGGAACTGGATGCAGGTAAAAAAAAATGGGAAGTACAATAAACGCATTTAGCCCAGACGTTTTGAAAATGTTCTCTCTCGTATGTGCATACAGAACACAACCCTTGAACCATCGATCCCCTAACGTTAAACCTCTGACCCTCACCTTTGAGCGGCGGCAGTGGCAGCCACGTCCATGGCGAACTGCCTCATGGTGCTCTCCTCCAAGTACTTCTGCTCCCAGCGCATCATGTCCGCCTCCAGGGCGAGGATACGCTCCTCTCTTTCCCTCAGACGCTCGTGCAGCGAGCCCACCGTCACGCCCGGCGGGTGAGACTGCCTCTGCTGCGCCCTCAGGCTCTTCAGCTCTTGCTCCAGACGTGTCCTCAACCTCATCTCCAGGCCCTCGCGCTTCTCGCAGGTGGCCTGCAGCTGAGCCAGGGCGCTCTGCAGCCGCTCCACCTTCTCCACGTAGGCCCGCTTCCGCCGCAGTTCCTCTTCCAGCTGCCGGCCCCTGCACCGCTGGGCCTCGAGGGCCTCCTCGAGCTGCTCCGCCCTCAGGCCCTGCTCCTCTGCGAAGTTGCGGAGCCTCTGGAGTTCGCGCTCGGCACGCTCACGCTCAAACTGCTGCTCCTCGCCTGATGGGGGGGAAAGAAAGAGGAGAAGAGAAGGGGGGAAAGAAAAGTCAGACACGGTAAAGCCACAAAGCTACAAACGGTACAACATTCACACACAGGATAAATTGACAGGATACATCAGGATACAAGCTAGTCTTGGGTACTGGGACGGACACAAGGAATGAACCAGTCTAAGGCCACATTAAGCTATTTCGAAGGTGGAAATGAGAGCTTGGTCGAAGTCTTAAAGCCATCACACTACCATCGCTCTAACCCAGCTAATACGTCCCAGAATTCAGCCATCACGGCCAACGGTCTTCATTTGCTCAAGCATTTGTGGAATGTCGAGGGTTAGAAAGAGGAGGGGAAGCTCCTATCCCTTTGACCCACTTAACAAGGAACATTCCTCCAATCAAGGCCGTACACCTCCAACCCTCTCTCATCTGGCCCTGGGAAAGGCCCACTGCTTAAATAGACAACGTAAATCAAAACCAACGACCCCAGGAACCTGATGTTAGTTCAACAGTTCTCATTTATAGCTCCCCTTCCTTCCTCGTAGCTGGGTTGCGTTTACTAATTGAGGCGTTCTCACCAAATAAGCGGAGGTTATGCAATGGAAATTCATCCATACAGGATGTAGCTTGACTACAGAGTGGCCCTGTGCTATGCTCCAATCCTGTGAGGAATGTGCAACATGGCTGAAGTGGGTCTAAGACTTGGAGTGGTAGGAAAGGAGATGGGATGGGTGACACTTACCTTGCTCGAGCAGTTTGGTCATGATGTGCTGGTTGTGGTCGGCAGCTTCCACTTCTTTTGCGGCCTGTGTTCTGGCATTTTCCAGGCTTTCTGTAACGCAAATATTGAAAGTTAAGCATTATACACTAAACCTGATTTGGGGAATAGTTTTTCCGCAACCAGTTCCACTCTTTATAAACCAGTATAATCTTTAAAAAATGGCTCTGGACTAAAAATGCTAACCAACCTGAGATTTTCTGGTATTTGTGGTCCTTACCTCTAAGGTCCGTGTTGAAGTCCTGCAGCCTCCTGATCTCGGCCACCAGTCTGCTCCTCAGGGTCTGCTCCAGGCTCTCCCTCTTACTGCTGCCCTGCATCAGAGCCTCATAGGCCTCAGAGATCCTCTGGATCTCCTGCTCCAACTGAATGGACAGAGAGAAGCAAGGAGAGGAAAGAAAAACATTCTTGGTCAGCCATCTTGTTTGCTTGTTTAATATCTTTATGCGTGCTGGAGATGGGGGGGGGGTGTTGGTTCAGACCTAGCACATCTGTATGTGCAGTACAGCACATAAACATGTGGGCACGTATATAAACATACATATGGGCATATATCCATAAATATACCTGCACATTCCTTACATGTGGGCACATAGCCTCATACTGTGTTTATACGGTACATACACTACATGCCTATAATCCAGAGGAATTTGAGCTAACACCACTCCCCGTGAGTGGTTTATATCTGCATTCCTGGGAGCTAACAGCCATGGTTCTAGGTGTGGGTGGTTCACGATCACACGCACAGACATACAGACATACACAGAGAGAGAGAGAGAGCGAGAGAGAGCGAGAGAGAGCGAGAGAGAGCGAGAGAGAGCGAGAGAGAGAGAGAGAGAGGTATGGGCGGGTTGTCAATGCGGGGAAGGTGTGCACGCCTGTGCTGTGGAAACAGAAACAGGCAGAGAAGTGAAGAAGTAGAAACGCCCACCATTACAGCAGCCACTAAGGCATGTTTACTCAGGGCTGCGGCCCGACGGTCAGGGGAAATTTTCCAACCCAGTAATTATCATTCTTTAAGGCTGAGGGAGCACAAGAAGTGGGGTGACGTAACTCCACAGGAGAGCAGCAAAGTCTTGCTACAGTATGCATTTACCAGAAGATACAGGAAGATGGGTATAACCTATTTTAGTCCTCCATCTACCTCTATTGCATCTACCAAGATAAATATGTGAAGTCTGTCATCTAATGATGTTGCCACTATCTTGATTTATAAGAGGCAATAACATACTCAAGTAGTGATAGCTACATATCGCAATATTATTTTTGCGCTAGTTGGCTGTACCTGCACCAAAACTCCAGTATTTTCCCTTTATAGCTTGATCTTGATCTTTTTAAATCGGGAGCCAATTTGTTTCCAGCACTTTTATTCCCCCGACTCATCAAAACGTATTTTCTCGTGTTCTTTAGTCTCTTTGCAGCAGACGCATAGTTAGCAATACGTTTGGAACATCGAATCGCAATACATAATCGCATCTGCACCTAAGTATCACGGTAAAAATTGTGACGTCCCTGGCAATTCCCAGTTTCAACACACAGTAGCCCTGCCACCTGCCATGGCGAACAGAATATCTCTCTCTCTCTCTCTGGGCACTCTTGAGCATGTAATCTGTGCCAGGGCTTTTACGACCCTATCGACTGCTGTCTGACATGCCCTGGATAGGACCAACAACACAAAATCTATGGCTAAAGGGCTCACAACCCCTTGGCTGCAGCACAATGCAGGGAGTGTTGGACACAGTAGCAGACTCTGGCCTCTATATGTTCTCTATTTGCAGCCAATGGTAGCAGCAGTTGTAAAGATGGGACAGTGTGCCTGAGGTGGCTCTACACAAGCCATCTGCTACTTGGGTTTCCCTCCATTCCCTTCATTAAGCGACACATGTTGCAGACTACAATCTCTTTGCTATTCGGCGTGGGCATGCCTACTTCGGAAGTCCCACGTGTCGTGTGTCACTCAAAAGTTGTGCATTCCATCATGCATCGATTTCAATGGGAGATTTGCCCAAAGTTGAACATGATTTGTTTCTCCAATAGAATATCAGTCCTTCGTGCATATAGCAGTGCAAACGTATCCAATGGCATGTCGCCATTTTAGAGAGGGACTGAAAGGAGAATATTCCCACCGTATAGCTACAATATAATTATCTTCAATGGAAAATGTGTGATTCTCACCTTGTGGATGCGGCAGGCCTTCTCTCGGTGGCCCTCCAGCTCCTGCCTCAGCCTCTCGTTCTCCAGCATCAGCAGTTCCACCTGCTTGGGCTCCTCCACGACACCAGGGGGCCGACTGGTGAACATGCTGTAGCAGGTCTCCGTTTGCTGCTGAACTGGGGCCACATACCTGTGAAGAAGGACGTGTGTTGTTAAAATATGAGTGTGACTGGCCACTACCGTCTCCCCATGAGTGTGACTAGCTAGCAATAGTACCGTAGCTGATCTACGTATGTCGGGTGCATGTGGGTGGAGTGAGATTTTTTTGGGAGTCGCTGACACCTTTTGGTAACATATTCATGCCAGTCCCACTCCCATTCACAAGGGGGCGATTCAACGTTTTTTTGTTTTTGTCTTTTCATTTTGTGAAAGCAAGAAAGAGTCGCCATCCCTGGGCTAGTGGTAGATAGCTGGCAGCCTGGCTAACTGGCTTTAGCCTGGCTAAAAAAAAGCTAGCCTTTTCAGCTTCCCACATCTCTATGTAAATAAATATGCCCCGGCAAGTATTCTTATAAAACATTATCCCAGTTTGATATGCTGCTTTTGTATTCATTCCCATATCGGCTAAAAATAGAATGTCATGTTTTGGTCACAGAGAAAAAAAGCACATGGCTAGCCAGTTGGCTACCGCAGGTTCTACCCTTTGCAATAGCCTGTAATTCCTAGTTTTTGGGTGGATTCTTGTCATTTGATTTACTGTTTGAACAGTCGCTGAGATTATATTTGGTTATCAATGCATAATTGGCTACTTTGATGAATTGCCTATAGCCAATTAGGCATTGATATAGATAAAAGAACCAAGAGTCAACACTGCCCCCACTGCTGTGAGTTCTGCCCAGTGTATCATTTTCAGGTAGTAAAAAAAGTATGTTGAATGCCGGCGCGTATTACAAGAAGCCGCCCCTTTTTTGTGATGAAAAACGACATTGCGACATTCCAAAATTGGCATCCACAGATATCACCACTATCTTATATTATAATGAACACATCAACTCCACCCTAGGTGGGTTGACATAATAGTGTTTCAGAGAGGCGATCGGAATTCCAACCTACGCATGTAATGATTCACAATGCATGCTAGGGAGGTAAGGAAGGCACGACGCACAATGACAAGGCTTGGAATCCATTATGCGAGCGGCCACGGCCACAGAAATTAGCACACTATTTAATGTGTGATCGCTGTTGATTCATGGCAAAGACACTGGGAACACACCAACAGTGGGAACACCTTTACATGATCTCACTGTATGGCCAACACCCACACACACAGTTGTGCTTTGCCGTAATGCCTTAGTACCTGTGCTGCTCGGTCTGGATTGGCTGGGGAATGTCCCTGTACACACACTGGGGCTCTTGGGCGTGGATGGGCATATATCCTTGGGACATGATGGGAACAGATGAGTACTCTGGGTGTGGGCTGCATTTGTCCTGGAGGCCTTGTGGGGGGGCGCAGTAACCCAGCTCCGGGTAGCTATGCGAGGAGCTCCTGACCGCCTCAGACTTCGCCATGGCACAATTCCTCTCCAGAGACAGCTGCAGGAGATGCTCACTCAGCGATCGCATATGCCCTCGCTTCAACTCAATCAGCTCCTCATCCGCTGCACGGTAGTCCCGTTCGCGCAGCTGCTTGTGGGCGCCTGTGGCGGGTGCCCAATGCTGAGCCAGGTACTGAGAGTGGGCTTTGGCCTGCTCGTAGGTGGGCAGCTCCTCGCCGTGGAGCTGGTAAAGCTGGTAGCTACTCTCCGAGTGCTGGTAGTCTCCCTGGTGTTCCTGGCCCTGGGGCTCCTGGCGGGCTGACAGTTGGAGGAATGAGGAGTCTTCCTGGGTGAGGCTCTCCAGAGAGGAGCGAGGACTTCCACCAGGGCCCTCTCCTGCTCCACTCCCAGGCCCTCCACCAGGGGACCCTCCGCTGCCTCCGCGCAGGGCCTGCTGCTGGATGGCCAGGAGGGTACGTGCGTCTGTGGGGTTGCCGTAGCGTAGTTGTTCCTGGATGAGGCGGTGCAGGACCGTGCCAGACGGCTCTTCTGTGGATGACATGATGGTTCTGGTGTTTGAAGCTAGTGATCAAGTGGAGACAGAATTGTTATAGATGGCTGTGAACCTGGAACAGGATACAAATAAATGAATCAATAAACATACTTACAAGTAGTCCTACACCTAAAACAGTATAGTTGATCATTGCTAATGTACAACATTTATAAGATCATGCAAATGATTTGTGCTCCTCCAAAACCCTACTGTAGAATACTGTAAAGACCGCAAAAAAATAACATAATATTCATGATTTGTTGAATATCCCATACATTACTCAAGGCCTTTTGTCGTCCAGGTAGAGTGAAGCAAAAATCAAGTATGCTCTACTTTTGAGTGATGGCATTCCATGAATTTCCTAATGGAAATGAATTTCCCCTCTTAAATTGTATAAGTATGCCATCACTATTTCACTATCAGATATGATTTTTACTTAAACATGTTCCATTTTACATGAGTTAAATTGTCAACATTATGGATCAAATGTTTGTTGGTCGTGAAAAGTAACATTTATACAAGCCACATAGCGACAGAAGGGAAACGTGGTTGCTCCGTGGTACTACTGCAGTTAAAATGTGCGTCGAAATTCTATTCTCACCCAGGAGTCAAGCGCATAATTCTACAAACAGTTTTCAGAACCAACGATGGAAGAATTGAGTTGCATAATAAATTAGAAACCACAATACAATATGTTTTGTGTTAACGCGCGATAACCGACTGTTTACAATTCAAGCCTCGAATGTTACAAAGTAGCCGAAAACAAACAAATCTTACCAGTTCACGCTGTCATCCCAGCAAAACCGTTTTTTTTTAAACGTTCAACTTTAAAATAAGGTCAAAAGTAATGCACAATGTTTCGCTTAAACAGTTATCATCCTTCCACCGCGAGTTTGTGGTTTACTCTGGTCAGAACTTGCTCAACACTGAACCGGTTGTCGAGAGCTGAGCGATAATAAGTAACTGGGGACGGAGGGACTGAGGTCGGGAATGCCAGGAATGTGAGAGCGCGAGTTCCCTCGGGGATCAAAAGCGTAACCCACACGGTTCCAATATGAGAGAGGAGGCCAAACGGAATAGCTGCAATTCTCCTCACAACCATGAGGACAGCGATAGTGTTCCAGGTAATAAACTACAAATGGGAATTAATCACAGGGAAAGCAGCAGGCAGAAGTTACAACAGCATGCCAATAACATGTTATAAAGATGATAATAACCTGAATGTAGATAGTCCACGTTGACATTTTCCTTCCATCTCTGAGTGTCTGTCTGCTATTGGCAATTTGCAGATACTGATTGAGCGGATAGGAATAGCCTATAGACTAACTCTATAGATCTGTTTTGACATTTCATTCAAGGGCAACTGTGCATGTGACCTTGTCCTGTCTCTGTTTGCTCGGGGGGGGGATAATGATTGCACATAGATTATTATTTTTTGCCACTATCCAGTGTTTTCAGTCAATATGGCTCTAAGATTTAGCTAAAGAAAAAATGCCTATAGATTCAGGGCCACTAAAACTATAATTATCTAGTGATGAAAGTAGCCATTGACTCTTGTATGGGTGATGAGCGTCTCAACAGGACGGGACCGAGTATATAGATCGGCAGCTGTCCATTGGAATCTGTGGCTTTTCCCTGTGACCAAAGACATAGAAAGTCATTGAGCCCAAAGCACTACATGATGCAGAGTGGTAGAGAATGTCAAACAGAAGCACCTGATTGAACTATGGGTTCAAATCTCAAATATGTAGGAGCATAAGGGCTGTGGAATGAGACATGAGGTTAGCATGCTTCAGGAATTAACATAATTTGCCTCCATAGCCCAATGAACTAAGAACACAAATTTTAGTGGCAGTCTGTGAGGCCCCAAAGCTTCTAAACATTTCAAAACACACAATGAGGGCAAAAAAGGCACAATAAACCACCATCTTGATGGTTTTTCTCTGGAAGTTTACAGCACACATTCCACACATGTTTTGGGTGGTGGTAAGCACAGGAGGTTGGTTTCACGTTAATTGGGGAGGACAGGCTCGTGGTAATGGAATTGGTATCACATACATGGTATCACATACATTAAACATGGTTTGATGCCATTCCATTTGGTCCATTCCAGCCATTATTATGAGCCGTCCTCCCCTCAGCAGCCTCCACTGGTGGTAAGTATTCTTAAACATGTTTTTACACAGCCAAGTTGTCTGACTGAATGTCTAGGCGGCCATTTGCAAGGTATTAAAAGCGTGTTTGAGTTTCCCCTCAAATGGGGACAGTGGTGATAGTGGAAGCACCCTTTAAAAGCGTGGCTTTTCATTTAACACCACCCCACTACTTCCTCTTCCACCACCCCCCCCCACCCCACCTTCATCTCCACTGGTTAACTCGCAGCCTCTAGCCATTTGCCCCCATTGTGGCAGACTTCCTGTGAACTTCCAAAGGAATGCTGAGTGGAGTGGCCCTTTGAAATCATGGACATTGGAAGGAGCCATTCCTGGTGTTAGTGGACATTCAAAATCGCTGGCCATAAAAATTCCTGCTGTCTGCAGACTCAGGCGGGCTTCAGTTGACCAAAGGGTTATAGGTTATACTTTATACGATATGTGAGAACAGCACTGCAAGAAAGATGTCACGTGGTTCTATTTAGTCCTTTTTCCTTATTCCCTCATGGTTGATTTATTTTCAATTGATTTACTTAGAAGTGCTTCAATATTAATTTATTCCTATCAGGTGCTGTGTTTTGGTTTACTTCTTATTCACTTATTTGAGTGACTTCCTTGGAATTGGTTAACCCCTTTTGAGTGTTTGTCTTGGTGTGTGAATGAGGGCATTTGATTAACCCGAGCGCCCGGATAGGCATAGTTGGAACCGGACTGCCTCCCGGGTATGAGCCGTGTGCCCCGATCTGGCCGACGGCTAGGTTGGCTCAAAACAAATGTGATTTAGGTTAAGCACATGGAGTAATGAGTAGAATTCTGCGTTTTCACATGCAAAAGTGAATGCCGTAGTTTTTTATATATTTTTTAAATCAATCTCCCTTCCTAATTAAAACTAGTTTGAAAATTCAAACATCTTTTTGATGGAAAAGAGACGTGTGTTTCCGAACAATGCACCATGCTGCCTTGTTGACCACATGACCAAGCGGCACAGATGGCTGTTTACTTGAGCAGGGCGTGCCTCCCTCACTGGCTTCACCCAGAATCCCCCCAATGGGGGAATGGGTGAGTTAATTAGAGACCTGAGCTAGACCCCCCCCCCCCCAACCCTGAGAAGTGTCGGGGTTAATGAGCACAAAGGCAGCTCTCAGTCAAAGTTTGTCAGATGCCTAAGAGGATGGTATGGAAAGTGGTGGTGCAGAGCTGGCAGGAGCAGTGGGACAGAGACACTAAGGACAGGCGTCTATTCCAAGTATAGAGTAAGGGAGGGGGGGGGGGCGACAGGAAGAGACAGAAGAGAGGAGGCCATCTTTAAAAGGCTACGGGTGGGACACAGGCGGTTGAATACGACGTTAAATGTGATCAAACAGGATCAAAACAGCATCAAACAGGAAGGTGTGATTACTGCCAGGAAACCGAGACAGTGGCACAGGTATTGATACAGTGTGAGCAGTAGCAGAGGGAAAGAGAGGGACTGATAACCAGTATGAGGGAAAAGGGGATGCAGGAATTGAGTTTATAGAGCATACTGAGTAGAACATCATTAGATACAGTCTCAAATATGTAATATTTCTTAATAAAAACATGGCTGGCAGGTGGGATTTAGTTTGTGCCTGTCTCTGGCCCACACTCCAGTACAGTAGGTGGCGGCAATGCACCATAATGTTGGATGCCAACCGCCGAAAAAACCCCACAGAAGAAGTTTGTCAGATTCTAGCCAGCAATAGGAGAGGACAGGTGCCACAGGCCGTGCTCAGCCACACACCTACCACTACCGCCACCGCGTCTGGGGGAAAGGGGAACCAGATGAGTGTGACCCTAATCGGGACCTGCTGGGGATGAAGAGCCAAATGACGTGTGAGTGCGTACCAATGGTTTCCAGTATGATGACGTTACTGATGAAGCTTTCTCCACCCTCCCCAGAAGTGGCCTGCTACGACTATGGACTGTAACGTGTGTGTGGTGTGAGTGCCTGGGCCTGTGTGTTCTGTGTCGCTTTTATCCTGTAACCCCCTTTTAATACTGAGAAAATACAATTATTAAAGAACCATAAACTGATTGCTTGCCTCCTGCCTCTCTTTGTGATTTTGGGATTGAAAGAACGTTGTTTTTTTGACAAAGACACAATACTTTGCTGTTAAACCAAACCGTTTTTCTTTGTTGTTTTTATGTCACAATATGACATTATTCCATTTGTTTTTTTTGGTCAAAATGAACACAATATTACACTGAACAAAAGTTCCAATTCATAAAAGGAAATCAGTCAATTTAAATAGGCCCTAATCTACGGATTACACATGACCGGGAATTCAGTTATGCATCTGTTGGTCACAGATTCCTTAAAAAAAGGTAGGGGCGTAGATTGTCATGCTGAAACATGAGGTGATGGCGGCAGATACATGGCACAACAATGGGCCTCAGGATCTCATCTCTGTGCATTCAAATTGCCATCGATAAAATACAACTGTGTTTGTTGTCTGTAGCTTATGCCGGCCCATAACATGACCCTACCGCCACCATGGGGCACTCTGTTCACAACGTTGACATCAGCAAACCGCTCGCCCACACGACGCCATACATGCTGTCTGCCATCTGCACAGTTGAAACCGGGAGCACATTTGTCCAGTGTGCCAGTGGCCATCGAAGTCGAGCATTTTCCCACTGAAGTCAGCTACGATGCCGAACTGCAGTCAGGTCAAGACCCTGGTGAGGACGACGAGCATGCAGATGAGCTTCCCCTGAGACGGTTTCTGACAGTTTGTGCAGAAACGATTTGGTTGTGCCCCAACCCACTGTTCTATCAGCTATGCAGTGGCTGGTCTCAGACGTTCCTGCAGGTGAAGAAGCCAGATGTGGTGGTCCTGGTCTGGCATGGTTACGAGGCTGGTTGGACTTCCTGACAAATTGTCTAAAACAATGTTGGAGGCTGCTTATGGTAAAGAAATTAACATTCAATTCTCTGGCAACAGCTCTGGTGAACATTCCTGCAGTCAACATGCCAATTGTATGCTCCCTCAAAACTTGTGACATCTGTGGCATTGTGTTGTGAGACGAAACTGCACATTTTAGAGTTGCCTTTTATTATCCCCAGCACAAGGTGTGATGATCATGCTGTTTAATCAGCTTCTTGATATGCCACACCTGTCAGGTAGATGGAAAATCTTATCAAAGGAGAAATGTTCACTAACAGGGATGTAAACAAATTTGTGCTCAACATTTGAGAGAAATAAGCTTTTTGTGCATATGGAACATTTCTGGGATCTTTTATTTAAGCTCATGAAACATAGGACCAGCACTTTTCATGTTGCATTTATATTTTTGTTCAGTGTACATTATTCAAACTAGCAGTTGTAGGACGGAATACATCCTGAAGAGGGACTGTATTTTGGTCCGTGTTCAGCATGCTATGATAAATTACTTTCTAAAAAAAAGAGCAACACAAAATGCAATGGATTTTGATTTGACAAAAGACATTTTGGAAGGAAGGAGCTTTCACCGAACTGTGATAGGCCAAACAGGTTGGCATTACTTCACTGAATGACTTCCTCTAAAAGAGAGTAGGAAGAGAGGCCATCTCACTGATGACTGGGTTTGTGCCTCGAGGCTCGGAGTGGAGTGGACAATGGAATGGGATTGAAACTGGACCTGACAGAACCGGGTAGAGTAGAATTCTAAAGGGGTGAGATACAATGGGATAGGATAGTGTGGAAAATAATTGGACTGAATGGAATAAAGAGTATTACGATAAGGTGGGGTTGGATTTGGGTGGGATGGATTCCTTCTCTGGGCATTCACATTCAAACAGAGAGCAATAGATGTGATGGAATGTGTTGTGATGGCATTTTGTTCTGGTACGCCAATGACATTGTATTCATATTTCAATACAGAACTAAGAACAGATACAGCCCTTGGTTCACTCCAGACGTGACTGCCCTCGACCAGCACAAAAACATCCTGTGGCGGACTGCAATAGCATCGAACAGTCCCCGCGATATGCAACTGTTCAGGGAAGTCGGGAACCAATACACGCAGTCAGTCAGGAAAGCTAAGGCCAGCTTCTTCAGGCAGAAGTTTGCATGCAGTAGCTCCAACTCCAAAAAGTTCTGGGACACTGTGAAGTCCATGGAGAACAAGAACACCTCCTCCCAGCTGCCCACTGCACTGAGGCTAGGGAACACGGTCACCACCGACAAATCCATGATTATCGAAAACTTCAACAGGCATTTCTCAACGGCTGGCCATGCCTTCCGCCTGGCCACTCCTACCTCGGCCAACAGTTCCGCCCCCCGCAGCTCCTCACCCAAGCCTCTCCAGGTTCTCCTTTACCCAAATCCAGATAACAGATGTTCTGAAAGAGCTGCAAAACCTGGACCCGTATAAATCAGCTGGGCTTGACAATCCGGAACCTCTATTTCTGAAACTATCCGCCGCCATTGTCGCAACCCCTATTACCAGCCTGTTCAACCTCTCTTTCATATCGTCTGAGATCCCCAAGGATTGGAAAGCTGCTGCAGTCATCCCCCTCTTCAAAGGGGGAGACACCCTGGACCCAAACTGTTACAGACCTATATCCATTCTGCCCTGCCTATCTAAGGACTTCGAAAGCCAAGTCAACAAACAGGTCACTGACCATCTCGAATCCCACCGTACCTTCTCCGCTATGCAATCTGGTTTCCGAGCCGGTCACGGGTGCACCTCAGCCACACTCAAGGTACTAAACGACATCATAACCGCCATCGATAAAAGACAGTACTGTGCAGCCGTCTTCATCGACCTTGCCAAGGCTTTCGACTCTGTCAATCACCAGATTCTTATCGGCAGACTCAGTAGCCTCGGTTTTTCGGATGACTGCCTTGCCTGGTTCACCAATTACTTTGCAGACAGAGTTCAGTGTGTCAAATCGGAGGGCATGCTGTCCGGTCCTCTGGCAGTCTCTATGGGGATGCCACAGGGTTCAATTCTCGGGCCGACTCTTTTCTCTGTATATATCAATGATGTTGGTCTTGCTGCGGGCGATTCCCTGATCCACCTCTACGCAGACGACACCATTCTATATACTTTCGGCCCGTCATTGGACACTGTGCTATCTAACCTCCAAACAAGCTTCAATGCCATACAACACTCCTTCCGTGGCCTCCAACTGCTCTTAAACGCTAGTAAAACCAAATGCATGCTTTTCAACCGATCGCTGCCTGCACCCGCATGCCCGACTAGCATCACCACACTGGATGGTTCCGACCTTGAATATGTGGACACCTATAAGTACCTAGGTGCCTGGCTAGACTGCAAACTCTCCTTCCAGACCATATCAAAAATCTCCAATCGAAAATCAAATCAAGAGTCGGCTTTCTATTCCGCAACAAAGCCTCCTTCACTCAAGCTGCCAAGCTTACCCTAGTAAAAACTATCCTACCGATCCTTGACTTCGGCGATGTCATCTACAAAATCGCTTCCAACACTCTACTCAGCAAACTGGATGCAGTTTATCACAGTGCCATCCGTTTTGTCACTAAAGCACCTTATGCTACCCACAACTGCGACTTTTATGCTCTAGTCGGCTGGCCCTCGCTACATATTCGTCGCCAGACCCACTGGCTCCAGGTCATCTACAAGGCCATGCTAGATAAAGCTCCGCCTTATCTCAGTTCACTGGTCACGATGGCAACACCCATCCGTAGCACGCGCTCCAGCAGGTGTATCACACTGATCATCCCTAAAGCCAACACCTCATTCGGCCGCCTTTCGTTCCAGTACTCTGCTGCCTGTGACTGGAACGAATTGCAAAAATCACTGAAGTTGGAGACTTTTATCTCCCTCACCAACTTCAAACATCAGCTATCTGAGCAGCTAACCGATCGCTGCAGTTGTACATAATCTATTGGTAAATAGCCCACCCATTTTCACCTACCTCATCCCCATACTGTTTTTATTTATTTACTTTTCTGCTCTTTTGCACACCAATATCTCTACCTGTACATGACCATCTGATCATTTATCACTCCAGTGTTAATCTGCAAAATTGTAATTATTCGCCTACCTCATGCCTTTTGCACACATTGTATATAGACTCCCCCCTTTTTTTCTACTGTGTTATTGACTTGTTAATTGTTTACTCCATGTGTAACTCTGTGTTGTCTGTTCACAGTGCTATGCTTTATCTTGGCCAGGTCGCAGTTGCAAATGAGAACTTGTTCTCAACTGGCCTACCTGGTTAAATAAAGGTGAAATAAAAAAAATAAAAAAATACAGAATGACTGACTGACTGTTTATGTGCATTTGAATGATTCTGGGAAGTGGTCTCAGATAGGACTGGCTAGTGTTGTTGATTTGGTTCAAATTCCTCATCGTTAACTTCTGAGAAGAGCCATCATGAGGAAAGGCAGACATATTCCTGCTATTACTACAGCAAGTTATTGAGCAATCTCCTGCTTGCTCCATCCACTCCAGTGGAAGGTCAGAGAATTTCCAGCACATTTTCTGGCAGACACATATCAGACAATGACTCGTAGGACCGGAATCCCAGAAGTCTTTCGCTAGGCCACACTGCTGTTGCAGGATTGTGTAAATACAACACTATTCTTGGCTGGCCTACATCTTGGAAACAACTTGAAGGCTTAAAGCAAATCTCAAACCTGTTAAAAGAATTCAGGAACCTTTTGAAAGAATTTAACTAATGCGTGCTTGTGTATTGTTATTTGCTGCGTGTACTGTTTCTGAACACACGGTAAGCAGCATTCCCCCTATCGCCTGACTTTCTGTCTCAAACCGGACTGGTGACATTTTTTTTCCTGTGCCTTGATATCTGAGATATCTCTTCTCATGAACGCATTAGCTTACGCAGGATGAGGCTCAGTGCCGTTGGGAATGAATGCAGCGAAGGAAAACGAAAAAGTCCTAGGCCATTTCCCACTTTTCTATAGGAGCATTTGACTCTTCCTGCTTTGTACTTAAGCTCTTACGCCACCATTCCTCTCCTCCATATTGAAAATACAGAGAATGTCATGACATCGCCATGGGGACTTGATGGTTGTTCCCCTTTTGTCTGAGAACACTCTAAATAGTTGGCGTCTGCTCTCACACATATTAGTCACACGCCTCTGATCGCAAATAGTTGAGCGTCACCGTAATGATGTTCTCTGTTCCCCCTCTCTCTATCTATCGCTTTCACTCACAAACACATACATGTGGCCTGCCTTCACTGTTTTTAAGTAGCTCGGAAAACACCAAAGAACTTGACAAGTTTTTGAAAACTTGACAAGTTCCTAAGTTATTTTTTAAATTGTTTAAGTGTTGCTTAGTTCTAAAGAGGGGAGGAAACAAATCATTAAGACAGACATGACAACTCTGGTGAGAACGAATGCTGTTTGAATGCTCATGAACTTTTCAACCAGGGTTTTGCTTGTGGAGCAGGGAAGGGCAACTTTGATGAATCTGAACTCATCATGAGCGGCTGAAGTGGCTCACGGTTCTGTGTACCCACATCCAAATCCGGTCAGAGCCAGCCCTAGCCTTTTGGGGTCCCTAAGTGAACTCGCGAGCAAAACATTTCAGCGGCCCCCCCTCTTGACAGGGGAGAGAAAAACGTTTACTGCAATTCTACACATTTTGCCATATGGAGTGGATTGTTTGTTGTTGTTGCAGTTTTACGGCTAATGTCCTGCAATTCTACAAAACTTGCCATAGGGTGGAGATGTTTGGCGTTATTAATATAATATCAGAGTGAGGGTGACTAACGATATCAATGGGGGGCCCGGTCGGTAATTGCGCTACAAGTTTAGAAAGCTGGCGAGACTAGTTTACCTTTATACTGCTTTTTTTGTGCACATGAGGCTTGTTCTTTGCAGTCACTCATCCAAGTGAGAGACAAATGACACAGCAGTTCTGTGTCCAACGATGACATCTGTTCCTAAAACGGTCCTCCAACCAGCCAGGGGAGGGGGGAGGGGGTAGATCACAGGAATGCCAATCATTCAGCCACGCTCGGCATGTGTGCCCACCAGGACATATAGCTGTCTGCTGCCGCTGCTTCCTCTGGCATTGCTGACCCGGCACATTGCGGAAGAGCATGTTGGCCACCGGCAGCGTGGTGGAAAAAGAGAGAGAGCCCTTTACGACTGGAGCTGGGAGCCGCCGAGGGACTTTCCGTCGACATGCATGGCCTGGAGGGGAGTTTAGACGTGTTTGCGGATTCGTTGATCATTGCTATGCTCCGAATTTGATTGGACGACGGATATCAAATGAAGTGAATGTAGTTTTGCCCCTAAGAAACAGTGATGGTTGACACATTGACTTGGACTGATGTAGGGTGCAACCTCTAAGTCAGGCACACTGAGAGTTGGAGTCTCTATAAGTTGAAAGTGACTCATGACTCTCTCCATGTGTAACTCTGTGTTGTCTGTTCACACCGCTATGCTTTATCTTGACCAGGTCGCAGTTGCAAATGAGAACTTGTTCTCAACTAGCCTACCTGGTTAAATAAAGGTGAAAAAATATATATATATATTTAAAAAATGTGAACATGATTCAGCCATGAAGCATGTCAATGGAGGTACCTCGTAGCTCAACACGTCAGCTGGTCTCACATGAGGCACCGTGTATTGTTTGGTGCGCAAAAAGAGGGGCATTGTCTATTTCCGACAGAGACTATTTTCAAGACATTGGGGGGAAAAAACATCTATTTTGGGATGAATCAAAATCGAAAAATGATGTACGACGTGCAGTGCAACATAAACACATTCAAATAGTTCTGAAGATGAGGAGATGAACAGTGCTACTGTTCATTAACCACGGTGGACAGAGAGGGCCAGTTAAAGTTGAACTCGGGTTGAAGTTTGAACTCCATACTTCTGTTGTACACAGTTCGTTGTGTTAAAATAGAACAAGTGGGCTCCTGATGCAGCCTGTTACAAAACTTAAGTTCCTGTCAATCACATTTGATTATCACGATACCGTAGATCCCTTAGAAAGGAGTACCTTTATTCATTATAAAGGAATTAGATGCAGTTGTCCTAGTCCACTGAAAACACATGGATTCACTCTATTATTGAACAGCCAGTCAAGTTTTATCATACTAACTTGGGAACTCTAAGATCGCTCCAACTAGCTGCCACAATCTAATATACTATGTTATATTTCATCTAGGAATTCTGTGCAGCTACCTTCATAGAGCATCAATGTCTAGGGCCAGAAGTTTGGCCCTTAAATGGGGAGGAGTGTTTGCTGACCACCTGATCTGACCATGAAACGTGGGCCCTAGTTACAGTAAAATGTGGGCCCTAGTTACAGTAAAATGCAGGCCCGAGTTAGAGTAAAACCTCAAATTTGTTAATCTGGAGTTTAATCCCAGTCAAGTCCCATGGTCAGGAAAACTCCTGGCCCAGCTATGTCCTAGTCCAAATTCCCAGAGACGCACAACATCGGCAAGCCTCCACTTCCAACCTCATCTATAATTCTCACTCAGGACAAGGCAATGATCACAGGCAAGCACTGTTAGCACCACCACTCCACGTCTCTGGGGGAAGAATGCAAACACGGAGCGCTTCCAAGAATCCCAGGGCCATTCCGGAATGCCCAAATGGGATTCTACGGGTCGGTGTTTACCGTTCCAGGCCGACGTTATCCTACAATTTCCCTCCAACCATGTCATTATCTTGGCCTTGCTTGGGGGAGAGTTGGAGTACTTTAACATTTTCTCCTGTCTTATTGGATGTCGTGGACGTCTCCCCATCTCACCCTCTTACGCCGGAGAACACAGACTTAAACCACAGACAGCTATGTGTGTGTCTCACACCAAGTCTCTTTAAGATGCAGTAAACACTATTAGGAGGAGATGTCTAGACAAGCATCTGGGCTCTTCTGTTATGTTGCATAGTTACATGTCACACTAGAAGGCTATACTTGTCATGCCTGCTGTTGGGTGGTTTCGTCACATTAGTAGTATGCCACCTCTTGTCATTGCATTTTTTAAAGAATGTTTGAGGACATTGTCAACCCAACCAATGAGCATTAACTTAGTTTTACTCACAGTAGCGATATTGTTGGTTGTCTTACAAAGTACATCTTTACAGTCCTTCCTTATCTTTGCGTACTGTATCAAAATAATACAAACAAAACGCAGGACAGAGCTAGAAAGTTGGGAGGCTGCGTAGCCTAGTGGTTAGAGCATTGGACTAGTAACCAAAAGGTTGCAAGTTCAAATCCCCTAACTGACAAGGTACAAATTTGTCCTTCTACCCCTGAACAAAGCAGTTCCTAGGTTGTCATTGAAAATAAGAATTTTTTCTTTACTGACTTGCCTAGTTCAAATAAAAGTGGAAACATACTTTTTGCCTACCCTTATAATGGAGCAGCTAAAGCAAAAACAATTGTGCATTTTGTGATATAAGCAGTCAATTTGATTTATGGACCCTGAAAATATTTATATATGGCGCCACCCCAGATTTGACCCCTGGGGGGCTTGGCAGCCATTTAAAAAAAACTGCCCCTCCCTACCTTCAGGCTATGCTGAAACGTTTCAACTCAACCCGAGTACTCCGTTCTGCCATCTCTGGTCAGTATGAAGAAAGTATGAAAATGTATGCACTCACTGCTGTAAGTCAATCTGGATAAGAGCATCTGCTAAACGACTAAAATGTCAACTGTAAATGGTCTCTTGGCCCTCCAGCTCCAGCTCCTGCTCAACCCAATTAAAGCTCATTTCTATCCTGACACCCCAATGGTGGAACCTGCTTCACCCTGAGGCTAGGACAGCTGCCCTGCCCGTCTTCCGAAAACATCTGAAACCCTACCTCTTCACAGAGTATCTTAAATAATCCTCATTCAGTGTGAAAGTAATGTTGGCAGGCTGGTAGGGATAACGTTATCAGGCTAGTAAGGCTATTGTTAGCAGGCTAATTGGCTAGCAACCTTGCAAGTTATTTTGTAACAATACATTCGTAAAGTATTTGCTTGTAAAAGTGAACACTCAGTAGTCGTGAGTGCAAATGATTTTATTTGATTTGAAGTTATACATGGAGTTTACATTACAGGGAATAGGTTGGCTTGCCGGGTCCTCCATATTGAGTCACACCCCCTGGAAAAACATTTTCGGACATGACTTCGACATTCTTCACAATTCTGATCAGTTGTATGTCAAAAAAAATCTAAAAGTAGAAAAGTGAGGTGTAACTTTGCATTGGGACTTTTGATGCGCATGAAAATGTATACTAATGCAAATCCATATGTTGCATGTGGTTCCGTTTATGCTTACCTACCCTTTTAAGTTGCAGGCAGTGCTACCTCATCCCTAGAGCATTTTAACTCACGTCCGCTACACTCATTCGAGAAATGTTTACTTTCTTCTACAATTTGGCCTACATGACTGCTGTGTTTCACTCTGTAATATTATACTGTAATATACTTTGTGTTACTGTTAAACCTTTGACTTTCAGTAGATACAGGGCAAGGAGTATAGGCAAGAAATATGACTTTCAAAAAATAATTAAGTATAGGCAATTACTTGTTGTAGATTAAAGGTTTGTAAAATAGTGGTAAAGTCTGCAGCCTTTTAGTAGAAAGGCTACCATGGCCCCCAGGGGCCAAATTTGTAGTGGCTTCATATCTAAATATTTTCAGGGTACCTAAATCTACCTCAGTGCCAAATTTGGTGTGTTAATCTCAAAATATGCCTTCTAAACTTTCAGTGGCCATTTCATAAGATGACTGCCAAGGCCCCCAGGAGCCTACCACGCTCCCCAAGGGCCAAATCTGTGGTGGCTCCAAATCAAAATCTTTTTAAGCTACATGAATCTACCTCTGTGACAAATTTGGTGTGTTTACATCAAAATAGTCCTTCTGAATTGTAAAATAGTTTTACCGTATAGGTCCATTTTGGATATTGGCTACAACGTCCCCCAGGGGCTAAATCAGGGTTGGCTTCATATCTAAATCTTATCAGGGTCTATAAATTTAACTCTTTGCCAAGTGTGGTGCTTTTATCACTAAATGCACCATTGTTTCGATTGTGTGTATGCACGCGTGTGTGTGTTAGCGCTTGAGTGTGTGTGTGTGTTTGTGCGTGCCTGCGTGTATTTGTGCATGTATCCGCGTGTGTGTTCGTTCATGTGTGTGCACGTGCGCAAGTTCGTCGTGTGTGTGTGTGTGTGTTGGCAGGGAATTTGCCCCCGTGACTCTATGTTCTGTTCCACTTCAGTGAGATGTGAAAGAACAAAAAGGAACACAGTCTAGCTGGCTTGATTGACTTTTAAACACGGTTATATAATAGAGTAGTAGTAAATAGAGTACAATACTATACCAAAGCTGGCTTCAGTGTCACATTCCACAGGAAATGGAATGTACAATACAAAATCCCTGAGTTAGGCCTGTACTGGATCCATGTAATAAATTATCTCTACCTCAACAAACTATCCATTCACTAGCACTTAAATACCATAAATGTACATGTACAGTACCTGTAGGGCTCAGTTCAATCAAATAAAATTGCTTGACATGTTTCAGTACTGTAAAAACCTACTGGTACATCTACTATTACTACTACTAATAATACTACTAATAATACTACTAATACTAATACTAATACTAATACTAATACTAATACTAATACTAATACTAATACTAATACTACCACCAGACTTCACAGGTAGATACTATCAGTTTTCTGGCTAAGATGTGTTGATCTGGTAGTAGTTTGTAAATGACGGCTTTGCTTTGGCAGCTTTAATTGAATTCCAGCGTCAAGTGTCAACTGCATGTCTGTTGACTTTTAAGTCTTTTACCCCCCAGTGTCAGCCCCAGAGCCCACCCAACCACTGCCCTGCCGATCACTGATTGAGGACCCCAGCCTAGGCTGGACCCACAGAGGCAAAGACAATAAGCGCCACTTCATCTCCATACCAATGTTGGTGTTGCGAGAGAGGGGTCCTGCCTGGAATTCAAGCTCACCTCATCTCCCTCAGATCAGTCATGGCACAACAGGAACACCCGTGTGAAAGCTTGCACCCAAATAATGCCTGAGTAGATTCTCTGCAATGTCCAAAAGCTGTGAAAAGAGTTAGAATTTAGGTTATTCCATTATTGCATAGAATTCCAGGGCATGAGCAACAGCACGGTGACAGGGTCTGGTGGAAGCTCACCTTGAGAAGTAGAATCAGAGATCACCTCTGGATGTGCTCGCACACATATGGCCCCGTTTTATCACAACTCACAACCCAAACATGAAACAAAAATGGCGGAGAAACATTCCAGCCTTTCAAAACAAAGATGACTTAAGCGTAGGGTTGAACCACAAAGATACTTAGTGGCAGAGGGAGTACAGTAGTTTGGACACTTTTAAACAGCAACATATACAGATGTAGAGTTTGCTACAGCATGAAAATAATCCCGCAGCTACAGGAAATGTGAATTATTATGTGGATTCTACTTCATAGAAAACATTTTTAAGGGTTGATACAGTTTTCCTTAGGGGAAATCAAGTCTGATATTTTAAAGTGGAAATTACTAACTTTTTAAACCTCAAATACTCTACCTGTTTGCATTTCCAAGAACATTCTCACTAACAAACAATTCTACATCTATCTGTATGTAGTTTTGTTCCAAGCTGTATGTCTTAAACTTGTCACGGAAGGCTGGCATACACAGTATACTTTAGTCTGCAGAAAGATGTAACAGTGTCTTGTTCTTTGGCAAATGTGGCATGACCCTTTTGCCACCCATGACATGTGCTTAAGAACAATTTCTGCATAATCTATATACGCTTTATAAAGAGTTCATGAAGGCCTTGTTTGGAGAGTTTTATTTGATTAGGATCCACATTAGCTACCCATCCCCACAGTACTCTGCCTGGGGTCCACAGAAAACATACACATGCATGGCAAAGTACAGAACAGTAATAGACAAGAGCAACATAAGATATTACATGAAATTAATCATCTAAATTAAATAAGAGTTATAGGAAAGATACCAAGAGGCTAGAAAAATACTATTTACACACAATTCATATATACGTACATATACATATTCTTATATACAGTACAGTTAAATTAGATCTTTAAAAGAGGAGGGGCACAGTGATACAATTTTTTTTTACCTCTTGTAGCAGAGCATTCAACGATGACATAGCTCTATACTTAACTAAGCGACTCATTAAATCTGTTTCTGGTTTGGGTACAGAGGCACACAGAGGCGTGTCTGGTGGGGTATGTATGTCTGTTTGAAGTGTATGCAAATAGATTGTAGAAGTGTTTTCAACACACACATTTTTCTTAAAAGGACTGGAAGACAAGTAGTCAATTTCTCCTCAACCCTCAACCGTGAAAGACTATCATGCATGTTGTTGATGTTAGTTCTGTGTGTGCAGGTAAGGGCAAAGCCCTTTGTTTTGAGCCAGTTGCAGTTTTTCTAGGTCTTTCTTTGCTGTTTCTTTGCTGCACACAGAACATATTTTTATAACACAAATACCTGTCCCAATCTTTACAACAACTTGTCAATATGACTTGATAACTGACCATCCAATGTTACTCCTAGGAGTTCAGCTTCTTCAACGTGTCGTAGGTTTAGGTCTAAGAGAATGCTTTGAACCAAATACAATTATTTTTATTTCAGATGTTTTTAAGACCAGTTTACTGTTATTTACCCATTACTTACCCAACTCCTTGCTAAGATTCTCAGTGAGCTCACTGGCTGTAGGTGCTGATGTGTAGAGTGTGCATTCATCAGCATATATAGTCATTTGAGCTTCTTGTAAGACAAGTGGTAAATAATTTGTAATAATAGAGAAGAGTAACGGCCCAAGGCAATTGCCTTGAGGGATACCGTACCCACATATCTATTGTTAGAGAAGCTTCAATTGAAGAATATTCTGTGAGTTCTATTGGATAAGTAACACTCCAACTATGTGATGGCAGGTGATATAAAGCCAAAACAAGTGAGTTTTTCAATAACAAACTATGATCAATAACTTCAAAGGCTGCACTGAAATCTATCAATACAGCTCCAACTATAACCTTATTATCCATGTATTTCAGCCAATCATAAGTCATCTGAGTCAGTGCAGTACAAGTTGAGTACCCTTCCCTACATACATGCTGAAAGTCAGTAGTTAACTTGGCCTATAAAAATAGCATTGTATTTGTTCAAACATTCTCTACATCAGTTTACTAAGAACCAACAGCAAACTGATTGGGAGGCTGTTAGGGCCAGCAATGAGTGCTTTACTATTTTTAGATAGTGGAATTACTTGAGTTTCCTCCCATGCCTGTGGACACACACACACTCCTTTAGGCTTTGGTTAAAGACATGGCAAATAGGGGTGGCAATACAGTCTGCTACCATTCTCAATAGTTTGAGAATGGGAACATTATTGATGGATAACAACCATTTTTCCACCTCTTCCAGACAAACTTGACCAAATTCAAACGGGCAATCCTTGTCTTTCATTATTAGATCTTATATACACAAATATGATGGTTCACTGTTCGATGTTATGATTTTCACTGCTCAGTTTGTCCACTGAACCTATGAAATAGTCATTGAAATGATTGGTTATAAACGACCCATCAACTTCAATGAATGATGGAGCTTAATTTGGTCGGCAGGGTAGCCTAGTGGTTAGAGTGTTGGACTAGGAACCGAGAAGTTGCAAGATCCTTCACTACATATCCATTGCCAAACCCACTGGCTCCAGGTCATCTATAAGTCTTCGCTAGGTAAAGCCCAGCCTTATCTCAGCTCACTGGTCACCATAGCAACACCCACCCGTAGCACGCGCTCCAGCAGGTACATTGCACTGGTCAATCCCCAAAGCCAACACTCCTTTGGCTGCCTTTCCTTCTAGTTCTCTGCTGCCAATGACTGGAACAAATTGCAAAAATCTCTGAAGCTGGAGTCTTATATTTCCCTCTCTAAATTTAAGCATCAGCTGTCTGAGCAGCTTACTGCATCTGTACACAGCCAATCTGTAAATAGCACACCCGACTACCTCATCCCCATATTATTACTTACCCTCTTGCTCTTTTGAACCCCAGTATCTCGACTTGCACATCATCATCTGCACATCTATCACTCCAGTATTATTGCTATATTGTAATTATTTTAGCCTATGGGGCCTATTTATTGCCTACCTTCCTACTCTTCTACATTTGCACACACTGTACATAGATTTTTCAATTTTTCTTTTTTTCTGTGTTATTGACTGTACGTTTATTTATGTGTCACTCTGTGTTGTTGTTTTTGTCGCATTGCTTTATCTTGGCCTGGTCGCAGTTGTGAATGAGAACTTGTTCTCAATTGGATTACCTGGTTAAATAAAGGTGAAATAAAATTTCAAAAAATAAAGAAGGTCACCAAGAAAATAAATGTATCTGTTAGCATCAGAGACCTTATCAAACATCACACACGTATTCTCCAGATACTGACAGTTTGCACTTGGTGGCCTGTAGCAGCACACTAAAAGAAGAGGCTTCAGATGAGGCAGGTGAGGCAGGCACTTCTACTTCATTTGTCATGAGATCCTCTCTGAGCTTTACAGGAATATGGCTCTGAATATATACCGTACCAGTCAAACGTTTGGACACACCTAAGGTTTTACACTGTAGAATAATAGTGAAGACATCAAAACTAGGAAATAACACATATGGAATCATGTAGTAACCAAAAAAGTGTTAAACAAATCAAAATATATATTATATTTGAGATTCTTCAAAGTAGCCACCCTTTGCCTTGATGACAACTTTGAACACTCTTGGCATTCTCTCAACCAGCTTCAGCTGGAATGCTTTTCTAACAGTCTTGTTAGAAGACTGTGCTGAGCACTTGTTGGCTGCTTTTTCTTCACTCTGCAGTCCAACTCATCCCAAGCTATCTCAATTTGGTTGAAGTTGGGTGCGGAGGCCAGGTCATCTGATGCAGCACTCCATCACGCTCCTTCATGGGCAAATAGCCCTTACACAGCCTGGAGGTGTGTTGGGTCATTGTCCAATTGAAAAACAAATGATAGCTCCACCAATGGGTGGCTACTTTGAAGAATCTAAAACATAAAATATATTTATAGTTGTTTAACACTTTTTCTCGGTTACTACATGATTTCTTATGTGTTATTTCATAGTTTTGATGTCTTCCCAATTATTCTACAATGTAGAAAATAGTAAAAATAAAGAAAAAACATTGTATGTAGGTGTAGGTGTGTCCAATCTTTTGACTGGTACTGTATTTAGCAACACCTCCCCCATAGACATTCCTGTATTTTCTATAGATGTTATATCCTTGTATTCCTACTGCTGTATCATCAAAGGTACTGTTTAAGTGAGTCTCAGAAATGGCAAAATTTTTAATGTTATCTAAGATTGGCAAATTACTATTGAAAAACAGTGGAAACACATGACATAGAGGGTTGCAGAACTTAACAGAGTCAGGGTACATCCAGGCCTGATCTTGTGCAAATACCAGATACATTAAACCCATCTGGTTCACAATGTTCACATCTCCTGTTTGTTTTGGAAATAAGAAGAATGGCAATGTCCCCCTGCTCTGTGCCTTGGCAAGTCCCCCCCCCCGTCTCTCTCTCTCTCCTTCAGAGTCACTCTTCTGACGGGCCTCCAAAAAGACATTGAGTTATTTTTTAAACAGTGCTGGTGATACGGTTTATTGAGAGTTATCACAAATGTTTGGTTTCAATGAAGCATGACAGATTCTACATGATGTTGGGCCTTTCATAGATTGAGTGACTCACTAACCAGGTTTTAATCCAACCTTTATTGGCTGGAGCACACGTGCCATGACTAGAGTGGCCACAACATTTTTACAGACCAAAACCAACAGTAGAGGGGAAAATGCGATACATGGGAATTGAAAGATCTTTTTATGTGCACTACGTCACCCACAGCCTTTTATCCGCAACCACTCAGTGGAATGGAAACACCCCATTAAACCTTATGGTATGTGTTCATTTGTGGATGTCCGTCATCCATTTCGTATGCAATGTTAAGAATGACCATTTCTATGATACGTTACAGGATTTGCAGGATTTGCAATTTGTACAATATGTTACAGATTTACAAAATGTATGATATGTCATGAATTCCAATTTCTTGTGGCTGAAGTTAGCTAGGTGGCTAGCGTTAGCTAAGCTAGGGGTTAGGGGTTAAGGTTAGGTTTAGAGTCGTAAGTAGTTGCAGTTGCTACAAATGTTACAGTTGTCTGTGGTGAGATTCTAACCCGCAACCTTTGGTTTGCTAGACGTTTGCTTATGTGTCCATCCATCCACCCCGACCGACCACTCTCCTTTCATTTTAGCCTTAATTAAGTAACCATACCATACCAAACGTAACATATCGTATTCATTTGAGCGTCCCGGATTTACTACATGACATCTAGCCTATGAGAAGTGAGCCCCCGCTAGGAGACGGTTTCTTTAATGTCCCGTCGAGAATAAACGCCCATTGCACTGCATCCCTCGTGGAGTTATGCTAAACTCCTGAAAATGTACAAAAACAACATTCCTGAGCTAAGTGACGGTCTTCAAGAAATTCTAGAACTGAGGCATTCTCAGTGTCTGGAGCAATAGAAATGAAATCATCTGTTATGTTGAACTGTGGATCCTTCATTTAAGGAGGAGAGAGATAGAGAGATACAAAGAGAGAGGGATCGTGTTTGTGTGAGATCATAACATGTGTTGTGAGCTTGTTATGTGTGCGTGTGTATGTCACTGGAAGTAGCCCTGAGTGTCCGAGAGAGGCCTGGAGATGTTATGGAAAGCCCACTGCAGGATCCCATCTATGGAACTCTGCTGAAAGAGGACAAATATACAACATTATTAAATAATAGTTCCCTGCCACAGACATGTCTATTGTCTATCACCGAGAGATAGACAATAGACATAACAGAGATAACTTTCTCTATATGAAATAGCGGAGGGATGTAATGACGTGTTATTCATATCTTATATCACTTATCTTGATTCACATGAAAGTCTGATTCACCTCTCCCATGATGGAGTCTAGTTCATCCTTGTGTAGGATGGGCTCTGAGAGAGAGGAGTGCTCCTGAGTGTGTGGAGTCAGACCAACCTGGGTGTACAGTGGTTGAGAGAGAACATAAGACTGTATAATGACCACACACACACACACACACACACACACACACACACACACACACACACACACACACACACACACACACACACACACACACACACACACACACACACACACACACACACACACACACACACACACACACACACACACACACACACACACACACACACACGCACACGCACACGCACACGCACACACACTGTACCTGTAAGCCCTTGCATTCCGCCTCTCTGTCTGTTGAGCTGCCCCAGGGCCTACTGCAGGAGGAGCAGATGGACCTCCCACTGTCACAGACAAAGACAGAGGAATGCTGACTGATATGCTGTTGAACGTTCCATTACTAGCCATTAGCGTCACACAGATGATCACGTGACCAGCTTGGTGAAGCTTATAATATTGAATGAACTGGTGAATACACTATCAGAAACAGAAGATATGACTTGATAGGTTAAAAGAGTAATACTCAGAGGTGGGACGAGATGGATTTAGAGGTGGTCTTACTTTGGGAAGTGGCAGTAGGTGTGGTACTTCTGTAGGCACTGGAGACAGAGGGTCAGGTCTCCTCCACTGAGGAGGCAAACCCCACACGTCTCCCTGACCTCCACCACCTCGCCACCTGCACACTGGTACACACAAATGCACGCGCACGCACACACACGCACGCACGCACGCACGCACGCACGCACGCACGCACGCACGCACGCACGCACGCACACACACACACACACACACACACACACACACACACACACACACACACACACACACACACACACACACACACACACACACACACACACACACACACACACACACACACACACACACTGTTAGCATACTGTAGCACTTATACTGTAGCACTTATAACACCTTGTCATAAAGCATGTATAATGAAATAGTGAATAGTTTATTCATCATCTATAAATCATTACTCACACATTAGGTAATGTTAATAAGCTAGTTATTCACTAATGCAATTGTACACGAGAATGCGTACTAAAGTACTTTTTTTTAGCACAGCCGTTTAAAAAAAAAGTTGTTTCGCACAACCTCGAATGTGTACAGTTGCTTTTCTAATATGCGTTTCCTATTAAATAAAATGTGTATTTTTATAAATGCAGTCATCGGCTACTATTTCAGCCCTCAATGAAGATATAGGCCTGGTCCCGACACATCTATGGTTGTAAGTGTAACGGATGTGAAACGGCTAGCTTAGTTAGCGGTGCGCGCTAAATAGCGTTTCAATCGGTTACGTCACTTGCTCTGAGACCTTGAAGTAGTAGTTCCCCTTGCTCTGCAAGGGCCGTGGCTTTTGTGGCGCGATGGGTAACGATGCTTCGTGGGTGACTGTTGTCGATGTGTGCAGAGGGTCCCTGCTTCGCGCCCGGGTATGGGCGAGGGGGACGGACGTAAAGTTATTCTGTTACATTGATGCTGTTGACCCGGATTACTGGTTGCTGCGGAACAAGGAGGAAGGTCAAAAGGGGGGTGAGTGTAACGGATGTGAAACGGCTAGCTTAGTTAGCGGTGCGCGCTAAATAGCGTTTCAATCGCTTACGTCACTTGCTCTGAGACCTTGAAGTAGTAGTTCCCCTTGCAAGGGCCGTGGCTTTTGTGGAGCGATGGGTAACGATGCTTCATGGGTGACTGTTGTCGATGTGTGCAGAGGGTCCCTGTTTCGCGCCCGGGGTATGGGCGAGGGGACGGTTTAAAATTATACTGTTACATAAGCCAGGCCGGCTGGCCGTTCATTCTATCAGTTAGGTTGCCATCATTCTATCGGTTAGGTTGCCATAGACACAACCCAGCCGTGAAGTCTTTTTGTTCTATATCTATATCAGTCGTTCTAAATGTTTGGTTGCCATGCCTGCTGGCAACGCTCTTATCCCTTGCTAGCTAGCCAACTCCAGCGAACCCATTCAGGTCAGGCAGTGCAGCTAAAATAACAGCAAAGTAGCGGCATTTGCATTTGTTTAAGCTGTTTTGGATACGTCCATGGAAATGAACCAATGACGCGTGATTTGACTTGGCATAGAGAATGTGCTCTCTCTTCAGGACACTGTTCAGAGGAGCTAGCCAACTACACAGCTAATGTAATCATTTCAAACTGAAGCTGGTAAGACAGCAAAACATTCGCAAAGTATTTTTGTTGTCTATCTATGGACGCGACCCAGTCGTTTGTTCTAACTGTTCTATTGCCATTCTATCTGGCAAAGGTTAAAGGTTAAAGGTTGTACATGCCACATTTCTACTAGCAAGTCATACATATAACATTCTACCTCAGTCACATATCGCTAGTAAATGAAGGATCGTGTGTCGACTAACTCCCTGTGATTTGTTCGAGGTTGACAACGACAGCAAAACATTTGCATTTACAACTCATCCCCATGTCCTTGGAACAGTTTTATGAATGAAATGGTTGCTAGATTTCTTTCAAACGTTCTGTGTTGACCACGACTCCACGACTCCATTTAGTTGCTTCCAGCCTATAGACAGAAACTAAAACAGGAAGCTGCCGCTCTCAGGTCTGTTCGACGCTGGTCCGACCAATCTGATTCCACGCTTCAAGATTGCTTCGATCACGTGGATTGGGATATGTTCCGCATTGTGTCAAACAACAACATTGATGAATACGCTGATTCGGTGAGCGAGTTCATTAGCAAGTGCATTGGTGCCGTCGTACCCACAGCAACTATTAAAATATTCCCCAACCAGAAACCGTGGATTGATGGCAGCATTCACGTGAAACTGAAAGCGCAAACCACTGCTTTTAACCAGGGCAAGGTGACCGGAAACCTGACCGAATACAAACAGTGTAGCTATTCCCTCCGCAAAGCAATCAAACAAGCTAAGCTTCAGTATATAGACAAAGTAGATTCGCAATTCAACAGCTCAGACACAAGAGGTATGTGGCAGGGTCTACAGTCAATCACGGATTACAAAAAGAAAACCATCCCCGTCGCGGACCAGGATGTCTTGCTCCCAGACAGACTAAACAACTTCTTTGCTCGCTGTGAGGACAATACAGTGCCACTGACACGGCCCGCTACCAAAACCTGCGGACTCTTCTTCACTGCAGCCGACGTGAGTAAAACATTTAAACGTGTTAACCCTCGCAAGGCTGCAGGCCCAGGCGGCATCCCCAGGCGCGTTCTCAGAGCATGTGCAGACCAGCTGGCTGGTGTTTACAGACATATTCAATCAATCCTTATTCCAGTCTGCTGTTCCCACATGCTTCAAGAGGGCCACCATTGTTCCTGTTCCCAAGAAAGCTAAGGTAACTGAGGTAAACGACTGCCGTCCCGTAGCACTCACTTCCGTCATCATGAAGTGTTTTGAGAGACTAGTCAAGGACCATATCACCTCTACCCTACCTGACACCCTAGATCCACTCCAATTTTCTTACCGCCCCAATAGACGATGCAACAGACGACGCAACAGCAACCACACTGCACACTGCCCTAACCCATCTGGACAAGAGGAATACCTATGTGAGAATGCTGTTCATCGACTACAGCTCAGCATTTAACACCATAGTACCCTCCAAACTCGTCCACAAGCTCAAGACCCTGGGTCTCAACCCCACCCTGTGCAACTGGGTACTGGACTTCCTGACGGGCCGCCCCCACGTGGGAGGGTAGGTAGCAACATCTCCACCCCGCTGATCCTCAACACTGGGGCTCCACAAGGGTGCGTTCTGAGCCCTCTCCTGTACTCCCTGTTCACCCAAGACTGCGTGGCCATGCACGCCTCCAACTCAATCATCAAGTTTGCAGACGACACTGCAGTGGTAGGCTTGATTACCAACAACGACGAGACGGCCTACAGGGAGGAGTTGAGGGCCCTCGGAGTGTGGTGTCAGGAAAATAACCTCACGCTCAATGTCAACAAAACAAAGGATATGATCGTGGACTTCAGGAAACAGCAGAGGGAGCACCCCCCCTATCCAAATCGACGGGACATGTATCACAGCCTGGTACGGCAACTGCTCCGCCCACAACCGTAAGGCTCCCCAGAGGGTAGTGAGGTCTGCACAACGCATCACGGGGCAAACTACCTGCCCTCCAGGACACCTACACCACCCGATGTCACAGGAAGGCCATAAAGACCATCAAGGACAACAACCACGAAGGCGAGGTCAGTACAGGTGCATCAAAGCAGGGACTGAGAGACTGAAAAACAGCTTCTATCTCAAGGCCATCAGACTGTTAAACAGCCACCACTAACATTGAGTGGCTGCTGCCATACATGTAAAAAATGTAGCACTAGCCACTTTAAACAATGCCACTTCATATTATGTTTACATACCCTACATTACTCATCTCATATGGATATACTGTACTCCCTACCATCTACTGCATCTTGCCATCTTTATGTAATACATGTATCACTAGCCACTTTAAACAATGCCACTTTTATGTTTACATACCCTACATTACTCATCTCATATGTATATACTGTACTCTACACCATCTACTGCATCTTGCCTATGCCGTTCTGTACCATCACCCATTCATATATCTTTATGTACATATTCTTCATCCCTTTACACTTGTGTGTATAAGGTAGTTGTTGTGATTGTTAGGTTAGATTACTCGTTGGTTATTACTGCATTGTCGGAACTAGAAGCACAAGCCTTTCGCTACACTCGCATTAACATCTGCTAACCATGCGTATGTGACAAATAAAATTGGATTGGATTTGATTTGATATGTTGTGTCCTTACTCTTTTTACCATTGATATGTTCTAGGCTATTTTAAAGAGCATCAGGTACTGCTGGGAATGTCTAGCAATGGCGATGTCTACCAATGGCGATGTCCACATTTTTGTGAGAAATGACACTGGTCACTCGAAACACAAACATAAAGTAACGATTTAATAAATGATGAATGAACTATGTACTAATCATTATAAAAGCTTCATTACAAGGTGTTATTATGAATTGCACAAACTAATCTGAAAGAGACTTTGAAATGACTAACGATAACACTAACCGTTTGGAGAGAAAAGAGAGACAATAGAATAGACAATTGGAGGAGACTAAAGGCCACAAAAATAAAGAATCACCTGATATGCACAGACCTGACCGCTCTTGGTTGTGGTGACACCGGAGAGAGAGGTGGAGGATAAGGAAGAGAAGAAGGAGAAGTCGATGGTGGAGTTACTGGAGCTGGTCTCTGTCAACTGGCTCTGAGCCAAGGGCTATGGGAGAGAAGACGAGAACTGTCATACCTCAGTATCATACTGAGATCGAACCGTTATGCGTTAATGTCACACTGAGGTAGAACCGTTACACCTCAATATCATAATGTGGTATAACTCTTTCACATCAACGTCATAGTAAGTTAGAGCCGTTATGCCTCAATGTCATATTGGGGTAGAAACAGGGGTTGGAACCTAAATATATTTTCTAATCATTTCATTCTGAATAGAAACCCCCAACATTCTGTTCCATTCCACTGTTCCCACCAGCATAATAAAGTTCTGAACCGTTTCGAACCCCCAAAAAGTAGCTGTTTATAGAGTTCCGTTAAGTTCCTTCTTCAACCTGCGAAATAGACATTTTTTAAAAACATTTAGCTCGACAAATAACTTCACAAATCAGTGCAGATAGAGCAGCTTGCTATGGACTGGGCAAGCTAGTTGTTTACTAGTCTGAGTTCCGGTCTCTGTAACATTCCACTCCTTGTGCAGGTGGGAGTGCCAGAGAGAGGTGGACATTAAGGAGGCTTGGCTTGAAGCGCTAGGCATCATGATACGCCGTGCATTATAATGTGTTAAGGATATTAGGCAGACCTATCGTTACTTCACTGTATTACATAATTATCCTTAATTACATAACTTTGAACATCCAAGAGTTGGCTCATGCTTTTAAAAAAGTGTTATTTTCCAGAACACTATAAGATCACTTTTGTTCCCGATTCTGTTTCCATTTGTTGAAATGTTCTCTTCTTCTCCGGTTTTCTGTTTTGTTCCCTGAACCGGTTCCAACCCCAGGGTAGAACCATTATACCTCATCATCATGAGGTAGAACCGTAATACCGAGTTGGAACCATTATACCTCAATATCATACTGAGGTAGACCGTTAATACCACAATATCATACTGAGTTAAAAATCATATACCGCAATATCATACTGAGGTACACCACATTATAATACTGAGGTAGAAACATTATACCTCAATGTCATAGGGTGGAAGTAGTAGAAATAGTAGTGGAAGTACAATTATATGATATTGAAGAAAATACCAACTTTTGACACTGACCTGAACAGGTAGTACTGGGTAGATTCTCTCTCTTCTGACCTTATTGCTATGGCATGATTGACAGCGCCAAGTGCCACTAGAGAAAGGAACAAAGCTTGGGTCTTATGAAAGATTTTGACTTTTGTTGGCCTAATGTAAAAAAAAAAACACACACAAATAAAACAAAGTTATATGCACAGAAGTCAAGTAAGGATTCTGTCCACATAAAGTATACCTTGGTATTGTGGTGAGGGGAGGGTCTAGGCAGGACAGGTGGTAGGCCCTGGGACAGCCATCACAACAGATGAGCTCACCTCCATCTTTACACACTGCACACTCATCATCATTACGCTGGGCCTGGATACACACACACACTGATAGACACTCATCTTTCACATACAATCTATTTTCAAATCAATGTGAAAATGTAAATGTTGATGAATGTGCATTTTCTTTGTCAACTACATGAGGCAAATACAGAAACACAATCCCTCTCAAAATGGTTGGTTATTTACCTGAGAAAATCATGTATGAATACAACTGTATTGCTTGAACAGTCACTTACGTCTCTAACCCTGGTGCTGGACTCCTCCATGTGGTGGTATTTAGTATTTGCAGACTGTGTCTTGTGTCCTCCAGTCAGCTCACCGAATGGCCCAGAGGTGTAATACTCACCACCCACTTTAATGCACTTTTTGGCACTTCCTGTAGAAAGACAACTAAATGTAGTCCTACTCTCCCCTTTTGTTCTTAATATTTAAATTCCTACAATGAAACCTGATATGGTGTCTGTGGAGGTTCATTGGCTGACGGCTATCTAGATTAGATTCAAATCAACTTTAGTATCCCACCAGGGGGGAAATCATTTGGTTATGTGCTTAAAAAGAAAAAGTACATAATACATAAAAAACATAGAATAATACACAATCAAATTAATATGGAAGTGCAATAAGCCACATATTTACAGCGCAACTGCAATGCACATTTACTGTGCACTCCTATAAACTCTCTATTGGCGCATAAATTGGTGCTGACAGTGAGGGCTACCGTGCTTTTAGCTCTTAGGAAACTTTGCAGTATTTTATTTTTGTATGTATTATGTTTAACTTTATCAGCCCAGAGAATTGTTTGTGTTATTACAGAACTAATGGATATCAGAACGGTGGTAACTCACCAGCACTACCAGCATTATGAACAGGAATATGACTTTCCCGAATCAGATCTTTTGTTCGTACCCCCCAGGGCAATTGAACTGATTCCAGAGGCCGACCCAAAACACTGCCTGCGGAGGAGAGGTACTCGGAGCGGACTTCTAGTCCGACTTAGGAGGCATGCACACCACACACTGCTTTAGAGTATATTACTTGCAAATGTTCAGTTTCTGGATAATAATATTGACGAGCTCAGGGCGAGCAATTCTTTCCAGAGAGACAACAGAGACTGTAACATACTCTGTTTCATGGAAACATGGCTAACTCGGGATATACTGTCTGACACCGTCCAGGCAGTTGGGTTCTCAGTTCATCGCGCAGACAGGAATAAATATCTCTCTGGGAAGAAGAAAGGCGGTGTTGTTTCATGATTAACGACTCATGGTGTGATTGTGATAAAATACAGGAACTGAAGTCCTTTTGTTCACCCAACCTAGAATACCTCATAATCAAATGCCGACCGTATTATTAACCAAGAGAATTCTCTTCAGTTATAGTCACAGCCGTGTCTATCCCCCTCAAGCCGATGCCACGACGGCCCTCAAAGAACTTGACTGGACTTCATACAAACTGGAAACCACATATCCTGAGGCCGCATTTATTGTAGCTGGGGATTTTAACAAAGCAAATTTGAGAAAAAGGCTGCCAAATTTCTGTCAACACATTGACTAAAGTACTCGCGCTGCTAAAACATTCGATCACTGCTACTCCAACTTTCAGGATGCCTACAAGGCCCTCCCCCGCCCACCTTTCGGCAAATCTGACCACGACTCCATTTTGCTCCTCCTGTCCTATAGGCAGAAACTCAAACAGGATGTACCCGTGCTAAGGACTATTCAACGCTGCTCTGACCAATTGGAATCCACACTTCAAGATTGCTTGATCACACGGACTGGGATTTGTTCCGGGTAGCCTCCGAGAAAAACATTGCTGAATATACTGATATGGCGACTGAGTTTATCAGGAAGTGTATAGCAGATGTTGTACCCACTGTGACTATTAAAACCTAACCTAATCAGAAACCGTGGATAGATGGCAGCATTCGCGCAAAACTGAAAGCGCAAACCACCGCATTTAACCATGTCAAGGTGACTGGGAATATAGCAGAATACAAACAGTGTAGTTATTGTCACGATAGTTGTAAAGAGGAGACCAAAGCGCAGCGTGATTAGAATACATTCTTCTTTTAATGAATGAAGAACACGAAGAACACTTAAACAAAAAACAACAAAACGAACGTGACGCTATGACAACGAGTGCAGACACAGGCAACACATAGACAATAACCCACGAACTACAATACATCACAGGCTACCTAAATATGGTTCCCAATCAGAGACAACGACAAACACCTGCCACTGATTGAGAACCATATCAGGCCAAAACACATAGAAATAGACAAACTAGACATACAACATACAATGCCCACTCCTATCACACCCTGACCAAACAAAACATAGAAACAAACAACGCAAATCATGGTCAGAGTGTGACAGTAACCCTCCTAAGGTGCGGACTCCGGCCGCAAAACCTAAACCTATAGGGGAGGGTCTGGGTGGGCATCTGGCCACGGTGGCAGCTCTGGCGCGGGACGTGGACCCCACTCTACCATAGTCATTGCCCTCTTCAAGGGCCTCTTTAGAGTGACGACCCTTGCGTCCGACCTTGGGCCTAAGGCCCTATTTAAAGGCCCCACTGGACTGAGGAGCGCCTTTGGACTGAGGGGCAGCTCCGGACTGAGGAGCAGCTCCGGACTGAGGAGCAGCTCCGAACTGAGGAGCCGCTCCGGACTGAGGGGCAGCTCCAGACTGAGGAGCAGCTCCAGACTTGCTGACGGCTCTGGCAGCTCCTGGCTGGCTGACGGCTCTGACAGCTCCTGGCTTGTTGACGGCTCTGGCAGCTCCTGGCTGGCTGACGGCTCTGGCAGGTCCTGGCTGGCTGATGGCTCTGGCAGGTCCTGGCTGGCTGACGGCTCTGGCAGGTCCTGGCTGGCTGACGGCTCTGGCGGCTCCTGGCTGGTTGATGTCTCTGGCAGCTCCTGGCTGACTGACGACTCAGGACAGACTGGCGGCTCTGACGGCTCAGGACAGACGGGAGACTCTAGCAGCTCAGGACAGACAGGAGACTCTAGCGGTTCAGGACAGACGGGAGACTCTAGCGGCTCAGGACAGACTGGCGGCTCTGACGGCTCAGGACAGACGGGAGACTCTGGCGGCTCGGGCCAGACGGGAGACTCTGGCGGTTCGGGCCAGACGGGAGACTCTGGCGGCTCAGGACAGACGGGAGACTCTGGCGGCTCGGGCCAGACGGGAGACTCTGGCAGCTCAGGACAGACAAGGAACACTGTAGGCTTGGTGCGTGGTGCCGGCACTGGTGGTACAGGGCGAGGAACAGGGAGCACTGGGCTCTGGAGACGTACAGGAAGCCTGGTGCGGGGGGCTGCCACCGGAGGGCTGGTGCGTGGAGATGGCACCGGATAGACCGGACCGTGAAGGCACACTGGAGATCTTGAGAGCAGGGCTGGCACCATCTGCCCTGGCTGGATCCTCACCCTAGCCCGGCAGATGCAGGGAGCTGGGATGTAGCGCACCTGGCTAAGCACTCGTACTGCGGACACCGTGCGCTCCACCGCATAACATGGTGCCTGACCAGTACAACGCCCGCCACGGTAAGCACGGCTCGGAGAACTGTAATGCCGAGCTGGCACAGGACGTGCATGGCTAGGGAGGCGCACAGGAGGCCTGGTGCATGGGGCTGGCACAGTCTTCACCAGACGGCTAGCACGCACCTCAGGACGAGTATGAAGGGCTGACCCAGGTGACATCAAATCCCTGACACGCTCCGTCGGGCGGATGTCGTGCCTCAGGCACCAACACAGCACCTCCCTCATAACTCTCTCCTCCAATCTCCCCATTAACTTCTTCACTGTCTCTGCTTCGCTCACCTCCAATTCCGCCCTGACCGGCTCTGGTTCCATCCTTGGCTCCTTACGGTAAGCAGGGGGAGTTGGCTCAGGTCTGACTCCTGACTCTGCCACACTCTCCCTGTGCCCCCCCAATACATTTTCGGGGCTGCCTCTCTGGGTTCCAGCCGCGCTGCCGTGCTGCCTCCTCATACTGCCTCCTCATACATGCCTCTCTGCTTTCGCTGCTTCCAGCTCTGCTTTGGGGTGGTGATATTTCCCTGGCTGTGCCCAGGGTCCTTTGCCGTCCAGAATCTCCTCCCAAGTCCATGAGTCCTGCGTTCTTTGCCGCTGCTGCTGCTGGCCGTTACCACGCTGCTTGGTCCATTGTAGGTGGGTTATTCTGTCATGATCATCGTAAAGAGGAGACTAAAGCGCAGCGTGATTAGAATACATTCTTCTTTTAATGAATGAAGAACACGAAGATCACTTTAACAAAAAACAACAAAACGAACGTGACGCTATGACAACGAGTGCAGACACAGGCAACTACACATAGACAATAACCCACGAACTACAATACATCACAGGCTACCTAAATATGGTTCCCAATCAGAGACAACGACAAACACCTGCCACTGATTGAGAACCATATCAGGCCAAAACACATAGAAATAGACAAACTAGACATACAACATACAATGCCCACTCCTATCACACCCTGACCAAACAAAACATAGAAACAAACAACGCAAATCATGGTCAGAGTGTGACAGTTATTCCCTCCGCAAGGCAAACAAACAAGCAAAATATCAGTATGGAGACAAAGTGGAGTCGCAATTCAACAGCTCAGACACAAGCAATATGTGGCAGGGTCTACAGACTACAAAAGGAAAACCAGACGCATCGCTGACACCGGCGTCTTGCTTCAGGACAAGCTAAACACCATCTTCGCCTGCTTTGAGGATAACACAGTCCCACCGACGCTACCAAGGACTGTGGTCTCCCCTTCTCCGTGGCCGACGTGAGTAAGACATTTAAGCGTGTTAACCCTCGCAAGACTGCCGGCCCAGTCGGCATCCCTAGCTGCGTTCCCAGAGCATGCGCAGACCAGCTGGCTGTTGTGTTTACAGACATATTCAATCTCTCCCTATCCCAGTCTGCTGTCCCCCCATGCTTCAAGATGGCCACCATTGTTCCTATACTCAAGAAAGCAAAGGTAACTGAACTAAATGACAATTGCCCCGTAGAACTCACTTCTGTAGTAATTAAGTGCTTTGAGAGACTAGACTACTTTACCTGTCACCCTAGACCCACTTCAATTTGCTTACCACCCCAATAGATCCACAGACGATGCAATCGCCATCGCACTTCACTAGCCCATCTGGACAAGATGAATACCTATGTAAGAATGCTGTTCATTGACTATAGCTCAGCATTCAACACCATAGTACCCTCCAAGCTCATCTTTAAGCTTGAGGCCCTGGGTCTGCAACTGGGTCCTGGACTTCCTGACGGGCCTCCACCAGGTGGTGAAGGTAGGAAACAACACATCCACTTCACTGATCCGCAACACTGGGGCCCCACAAGGGTGCGTGCTCAGCCCCCTCCTGTACTCCCTGTACACCTATGACTGCGTGACCATGCACACTTCCAACTCAATCATCAAGTTGCAGATGACACAACAGTAGTAGGCTTGATTATCAACAATGACAATACAGCCTACAGGGAGGCTCTGGGAGTGTGGTGCCAGGAAAATAACCTCTCACTCAACGTCAACAAAACAAAGGACATGATCGTGGACTTCAGGAAACAGCAGAGGGATCACCCCCCTATCCACATCGATGGGACCGCAGTGGAGAATTTGGAACACTTCAAGTTCATCGGCGTACACATCACTGACAAACTGAAATGGTCCACCCACACAGACAGTGTGCTGAAGATGGTGCAACAGCACCTCTTCAACCTCAGAAGACTGAAGAAATTTGTCTTGGCACCTAAAACCCTCACAAACCTTTACAGATGCACAATTGAGGGCACCGGGACCACCCATACGTAGAATGTATGCACACATGACTGTAAGTCGCTTTGGATAAAAGCGTCTGCTAAATGGCATATATTATTATTATTATTATCCTGTTGGGCTGTATCACCGCCTGGAACAGCAACTGCACCGCCTGCAACCGCAGGGCTCTGCAGAGGGTGGTGCGGTCTGCCCAAAGTATCACCGGGGGTAAACTACCTGACCTCCGGGACACCTACAGCACCAGATGTCACAGGAAGGCCAAAAAGATAATCAAGGACAACAACCACCCGAGCTTCTGCCTGTTCATCCTGCTATCATCCAGAAGGCGAGGTCAGTACAGGTGCATTAAAGCTGGGACCGAGAGAATGAAAAACAGCTTCTATCTCAAGGCCATCAGACTGGTAAATAGCCATCACTAGCACATTAGAGGCTGCTGCCTATATACATTGACTTGAAATCAATGGCCACTTTAATAAATGGAACACTAGTCACTTTAATAATGTTTACATATTTTGCATTACTCATCTCATATGTATATACTGTATTCTATTCTATTCTACTGTATCTTAGTCTATGCCGCTCTGACATTGCTCATCCATATATTCATATATTCTTAATTCCATTCCTTTACTTAGATATGTTTGATTTGGGTATTGTTGGAAATTGTTAGATATTACTTGTTAGATATTACTGTACGGTTGGAGCTAGACACACAAGCATTTCGCTACACCCGCAATAACATCTGCTAAACGCGTGTATGTGACAAATAAAATTGGATTTGATTTGTACTTGCAACACAAGGTTTACAGTCATCAGGTTAGGGTTGTGCTCAGGATAGTGTTGTGGTTCCAGTGTTACCTACCAGATCCAAACACCTGTTTGATGAGGATCTCCTCTCTGGCCCCGCAGCTGACCGGCAGCTCACTGGACGACAGAGTGACTGCCCTCTGGACCGAGGTGGACACCGCCTGGACACCTGCTAAATGGTAATAGCACAGTAATAATGGTCAGTTTATAGTGATGATGTTGATACCTTTAGGCTGATATAAAATATTTTGTGCCTTCCCCAAATCATCACAGAATCACAAACAGAGAATGGAATATAAAACAGATTTGATGACCCTTTCCAGCAGGTATCTGAGAGACCAATGCAGCACCTTCACTTTTCTTCACCGACTTCACTTTGCCACCTGGAACAATGACACCAAAACATGTATAATGAGCTTGGTTAAGAAACACTTGAGTTTTCATCGCAGCGCTAGTTGTGCCACCAGAGACTCTGGGTTCGCGCCCAGGCTCTGTCGCAGCCGGCCGCGACCGGGAGGTCCGTACAATTGGCCTAGCGTTGTCTGTGTTAGGGAGGGTTTGGCCGGTAGGGATATCCTTGTCTCATCGCGCACCAGCGACTTCTGTGGCGGGCCGGGCGCAGTGCGCGCTAACCAAGGTAGCTAGGTGCACAGTGTTTCCTCCGACACATTGGTGCATTGGTGGTTGGATGTGCGCTGTGTTAAGAAGCAGTGCGGCTTGGTTGGGTTGTGTTTCGGAGAACGCATGGCTTTCGTCCTTTGTCTCTCCCGAGCCCGTACGGGAGTTATAGCCATGAGACAAGATAGTAATTACTAACAATTGGATACCACGAAATTGGGGAGAAAAGGGGGTTAAAAAATTCAATTAAATAAAGTAAAGAAACACTTGAGTTTTGAGTATATTGTAATACAAACTGTTGTCATATGGCTACGGAGTGCATTATAATGGGTATCTGGAACAATATCTTATATCACACCTAAACTGTTGTTACTTTTGCCGTGGTGCTGAGAGTGGTGAGGGTGATGAGGGTGTCTCTCCCCCAGGCCCCTCTTCCTGCTGTGGGACTCTCGAGACCCTCGTGGGGATCTCTTCCCCTGCTTGGAGCCCACCATCTCACTACCTGACAAAATGGAACACCACCCACAGAATAAATCATAATTATAATAAACGTAAATTCTTGTTAATCTAACCACACTGTCCAATTCACAGTAACTTTTACAGTGAAAGAATACCATGCTATTGAGGAGAGTGCACAATTATGAACTTGAAAATATATTAATAAACCAATTAGGCACATTTGTTCAGTCTTGATACAACATTTTGAACAGATATGCAATGGTTAATTTGATCAGTCTAAAACTTTTCACATACACTACTGCCATCTAGTGGCCAAAATCTAAATTACGCCTGGGCTGGAATAATTCATTATAGCCTTTCTCTTGCATTTCAAAAATGATGGTATTATCTTTTACCAGATCTAATGTGTTATATTCTCCTACATTCATTTCACATTTCCACAAACTTCAAAGTGTTTCCTTTCAAATGGTGTTAAGAATATGCATATCCTTGCTTCAAGTCCTGAGCTACAGGCAGATTTGGTATGTCATTTTAGGCGAAAATTGAAAAAAAGGGTTGGATCCTTAAGAGGCTCCAATGTCACTTCAACTAAACTCCGTCACTTCAGGGACACAGCCTTTCAATCAACTGTTTTTCTCTGCCCAAAGTACCCCCTCATATGCAATTGATCACTACACCAAGTACCCCCTGAGGATAAACCAAGTACCCTCAGAGGTTCTAGTGCCACAGGATGAGAAACTGCTCAAGATGGGGTTACCAACCTGGTTGAATGCTGGTCAGGAGGGCCTGCAGTCTTGGGTAGCTGTGCTGGTTGTAGTCCTTGGCCAGGTTGGTCCAGAAGGCCTGGATGGTGGTCCTACTCTGCTCCAGGAGCCAGGAAAGCAGGGAGTACATGGCCTTGTGGATCCCCTCTCTGCCCTCCCTCTCCAGGGTATCCTATGGGTGGTCATAGCAAATTTTTATGATAATAATACTTTTTAGCAAACACTTTTATCCAAGGCGACTTACAGTCATGCGGGCATACATTTTTACTTGGGGCTCGTGCCGGGAATTGAACCCACTATCCTGATGTTGCAAGTGCCATGCTCTACCAACTGTCATTCAATGTTCCGTGTACTGTAGAAAATGGTACAGTGAAATATACACCGATTTTTTGTTGTTGTTAATAGATAAGAATACGATTTAGATGATCTGCAAGGTCTTCTAAGCACCCAGAACCAAATCAGTTAAGGCTGTTACGAGAGACAATCTCCAGGGCGATGTATTGAAGAGAAAATATTATAATTGTACATGACGTCCAAGCTAACATCAGGAAATGCTCAAACTTTCTCCATAAGAGCTCTTACATCAATATGAAATATACCATTATTATTATTATATACTCCCCATAGCTCACCTTCAGAATTTGGTCGCTGATGATGCTGCGGTCCACCAACCCATAGAGCAGTGGGAAGGGATCATCAATCACCATGGAGATGTCCGTGCGGAATTCCTTGAGCTGGGAACGGGGGTCAGGATCCTCAAAAGCCTCGACTCTGGACATGGCTCACAGTTTAGTATGTGTGGTGTTCATTCATACAGTATATTCAAGTGGTCTAATGTTGTCTGGCTTTTATGTGTGGTGTGTTGCTGTTAAGTCGCACCGGCGAAGTGTAACAGGAGAATCTGAAATGATTGAAGTGACCTTTGGTTTGAGCCCTCAGTGTTGGAGGTGTGGCTAGTCCAGGTGAGGGTCACTTGATGGGTATGTCCTCCATGGTTGCTCAAAAGTGTTTCTGGTTTCCTTTTTCCAGATGAACACACACACACACACGCACACACACACACACACACACACACACACACACACACACACACACACACACGCACGCACGCACGCACGCACGCACGCACGCACGCACGCACGCACGCACGCACGCACACACACACACACACACACACACACACACACACACACACACATTTGAATGATTATTTAGAAAGTCCTCAGTTAAGCCACTGAGGTTTGCTCTGCCACTCACCTCTCCAGGGTCCACATGTACATTAGTACTCTAACCGCCTTGCCTGTGTCCACCTGTCTCTCGGGGGGGGGGGGGTAACTAAAGACCACCACTATCTCCTGCAGGGGAATACCTGATTCTAGTCTCACTAGAAAAGCCCAAACCCCTGGGGACTGAGAGCCCAGATGAGTGGCAGTCTACACGTCACTGTGATACGAATCTATTAGAAGGTGCTTTCCACTTCAACTTCCCCCAAAATGTGTCTGCTATGATCGCGGCCACAAGTATTAATCGTGACTGTGTGGTCATATTGATACCGTCACCAGATGGGTAACATTTGACATGTAATTACATAATTCATGGTTTATTTAATCATTTCTAAATGTGTTATAAACCATTCATAAACAGTGACTATTCCCCACAATGTGTTTTATTTACAGCATTTCTATGCCATTTAAAAACTCTAAATGCTGTTTGGAGAACTGCAAAAAACAAGCAAAAATGATCATTATCACCCTTGGATGCTGTAGCTTCATTCACCTCAGTTGATCTACAGACACATGGCCTATTAGCTATACAATTACCCGCCGCACATTAACTCACATTAACTCATAACTATAATTGAATACGTTCTCTGAGTGCCAGGTCAGTGATGATTACTACAAGTTCAGATAGCTGGCTATCTTACATAAGGTTAATTGAGTGACTGTCAAATGAGTGACATATGGAGGAAAACAACCCATTTTTGAAATTGCGTCTTCTACCTAGATGTTGTTGTCTTTTAATGCCCCCCAAAAAATAAACGAAACAGTCTTATGTCGCTACGGCCACGACCTCAGATACTCTTATGATGAGAGCCACCAGAAGTACCTCCGGAAAAGGCATACATTTCAACGTGTATATTCTTCGGGGCAAACAAAGTAATTGAGACTGAGGACGGAGAAAAAGGGAGATAATCGCCCGCGTGCTGACGAAAGGGACAGAGTCCTCATTGTGACCGTCATCCAACTTGACGTCAAACGACGCTGGAACATACTGGTGTGGCGCGAAACGATAACGACATTGAAGTCAACCCTTGACGTCTCGAAAGGTACTGCAAACACCTTTGTGTCGCATCCTCAAGTACTTGTCACTCCCTCAACAGATGGCATTATAACATTCCTAATCGGGCCTCTGCTTTTGGCCCGAAACCTAACTTGAGATCCCTTCCCAGTACTCATTTTTCATTGACTCGATGCACGATTGGCGTGATTGTCATCATCCTGTATCTCAAGTTAAGGGGTTCCACCCTAAATGACTACGCCAAGGTCTTTTCTTGTCTTTTCCCCACTAGCACTTAGCTGATAAAAGAAAAAGAAATAGTCGATGGGATAATGTGCTTGGTATGAGGTGTTGTTGTCTCACCTAGCTATCAGATGTCCTTCTGTAGCTCAGTTGGTAGAGCATGGCGCTTGTAACGCCAGGGTAGTGGGTTCGATCCCCGGGACCACCCATACGTAGAATGTATGCACACATGACTGTAAGTCGCTTTGGATAAAAGCGTCTGCTAAATGGCATATATATTATTAAAATGAACGCACTAATTGTCCAGTGGCTGTGGATAAGAGAGTCTGCTAAATGACTAAAAATATCAAATGGAATTTCAGATATAACCCATTCCAACTATTGTGCAAACAGTGCTGTGTTGTCATTTTCTTTCCACATTGTCCTTTCAAGCACGGTTCCAGCAACTGTGTTGGAGATGTAGCCAGGCCAGTGCTCAGGTTGACTCAGTAGTTTAAAAATGAGGTTCGGGGCCAATTCTGAATTGAGTTGTGAGTTGCTCTTTTAATTGCAATTCATTCTTGAATTTCAATTGAATTTCAATGTGCCACACCTTACAGGTCTGCATTTTAAATAAGTAGAGTCGTCTGGAAATATTCTAAGGTTCTTTTGTAGGTTCATAATAATGCATCATTCACTTTTGACAGACGAGACCATTTCGCAATGGGTAAGTGTGGATGGTTAGGGAAGTGAAGCCCTTTTAATCTTTCATTTATTAATAATTAAACATTATTACATTATTCATACCAGTGAACAAGGACCACTTCTACCGAGGGACGTTCATAAACATACATATGACATTATTATATACAGTGCAGTGCAGTACAGTAGAGCTTAATGTGTATTACCAGGGGGAAAGGAGGAAGGAAGAGGGAGGAGAGGGGGAGGGGGAGGCCTTGTGAAATTCCATTTGGCTTTTTTCTTCTTCTTTTACCACAGCACAGGTGTTCTATAAAAGTTGCCCATTGAGAGTGACATATTTTCACAGCTATAGTACTGTAAGTAAGGGTGAATCTATGGTAAATCAACGCCTGTGGGGAATATCAAATGGAACACATTGTTGATATGAGTATGCTATCATTATGCTATAAAACATTCTAAGTTAGTCGAGCCACTCCAGGGTTGTAGGTTTGAGATCAGCGTGCATGCGTGCTGCAGATATTCAGACAGGGCAGCCATCTTGGGAATGGACTTCCCCACTTTTCCCAATTTACGTGTCATTTTTGGTGCTTTCCCTTTTATATAAAAAAATACAAAACATAACGGCGAAAAGAATTCGAGTTTCACTCCATTTCCTCCCTTTTTTCATTTTCTAAAACTTTTTTTTCTCTTTTTTTTCCTTCTCTGGCACTTACATATTGACAAAGTATACACTATTTTACAACTGAAGACTGAAATAACACTTGATTCGTCCAATCAGATATACGGTACGCAGCCCATATCCAATCAGAAAAGTCAACTGGAAGCTAACCAGTAGGAAGCAACACAACAAGCCTATGGTGTGAAGGAAGCTGTCCGACAGCTCTGCATTAACACAAGCACCCACCCTCAGGGACAGTGGGTTCTGCTGGTTTGTCCAGCTTAATGTCAATCACTGGAAAGTCTCCAATTAAGGAAAAACTTAGGGAATAGAGAAAACATTATCTGCATATTCCATTCTCAACAAAACTCTGGTCCAAAAGAGTCAACAGAGAGGACTATAATGCAACATAATAGACACTCCATTCTCTCTCTCTCTCTCTCTCTCTCTCTCTCTCTCTCTCTCTCTCTCTCTCTCTCTCTCTCTCTCTCTCTCTCTCTCTCTCTCTCTCTCTCGCTCTCGCTTTCTCTCTCTCGCACACATCGTCTATCCTTCATCATGTTTCCCTAGGCACAGGGTGCTACTCTGCTATACCGTCACTAGGGGGCATCCTCTCCCCCTGTCCTATAGAATTCATACCAATCAACTACGTAATATTCCTGGTTCACTGCACTGAAGACGTCTGCCTATTTCTACTTGTTTCTTTGTGACAGTGCCAGCAACCACAATGAGTTAAACCATTTTTTCTCTGCACTGAGTCTCTCTTTGCTGTTCTGGGCCTTGGTTGACAGATTGTTACGTCACTCAGTGACCCTCTGTTCTAAAGGATACTGCCTTCAGGGTTCGCATCGTCCAAGCTCTCCATCCCAGGTAAGGCTGCTGCCACACGTCGAAACAGCTAGAGATAGAGAGAGGAAGGAAAATACATTGAAAAGACATAATACAATTAACAGAAAGCCACATCTTAAAAGGAATTTCCACTACGTAAATCTTACACACTATAAACAAATGGTTCTGTATAGTGCCAAAAACAGAGTTATTTGGCTTGCAAACACAGCAGAACCCTTTTTGGTGCTATATGTAACCTTTAAAGAACTATGCTCATCGGGTTCTAATTGGAAATGTCAAGTTCCACAGAGACATGTGACTAACATAAATGGAATAATGTGTCCCTAAACAGTAACAGTCAGTATCTGGTGTGGCCACCAGCTGCAGTTGTTTGGATATTTACAAATTATCTTTGAAAGAGTTGAGTTTAGAACCCTCATCTTTCCCTAAAAAACCCTTGAGGAACCCTACTTGTTTGTGTGTATTCTTGAGTGAGTCAAACCTGAAGCATATAAAGTGCCTAATTAAGAAATTGAAAATGTTTATAGGATGAATCACCTGTTTGACATTGGTGCCTGTTTTGGCACTGGTTTCGATGAACATCACGTTCAGTTCTTTGGCTCTCTGTTCTCCCTCTTCAATAGTGATTTGTCTGTGGGAGAATCAGACCAAAGCATACATTCAGATGTTAAAGGGGAATATCTTGCTAGAAATCTTTAACAGTTTTAGAACCAATGGCGTTAAACAATTGATGCATTAAATCAAATCAGGCAACTTATGTTCATCATTTCAATCCATATGTAATCCATTTTAAAGGACTTAAAAAGTCAAAATAAGGCAGACAAAAGACCCTGATAGGATTGTCCAAGTTCAAAGCATTCAAAAAACAGATACAGATGTACTATCTGAATTTGATCCCTCTTTTGTCGAAGAGCATTTTGCAAACTTGTAGTGTATTTGAGGTTTAAAAGGCTTCTAAAGTTTTTAATTTCCACCTACAAACTTTGGAAGTCACAAAAATGTCCTAACAAAAAAATGTATCAACTCCTATAAAAATGTCCATTCATTATAATCCACATAATAATTCACATGTCCTGTTGCTGCAGGATTCTTTTCCTGCTGTGAGAAACTGGTCAAATTAAGATAGAACACCTGTATACAGCATTTATTCAGTATGCAGGCCGAATATGTAAATAACATGTGCACCAGACGTAAACGATAGCCCACCTCTTCTCCTCCAGGTCTGTCTTGTTGCCCACTAACATGATGATGACATCACTGCCCCTCTCTGTTCGAACGTCGTCAATCCACTTACAGGTCTGCTGGAACGAGTTCACGTCTGGGAATGGAAATATATCATGTACCTTTCTACTGGATGTTACTGTGTGTTACAATGTATGCCATTGTAGGGTGTGTGTGTGTGTGTGTGTGTGTGTGTGTGTGTGTGTGTGTGTGTGTGTGTGTGTGTGTGTGTGTGTGTGTGTGTGTGTGTGTGTGTGTGTGTGTGTGTGTGTGTGTGTGTGTGTGTGTGTGCGTGCGCGTGCGTGAGTGTGCATCCATCAGGTTCTGCTTGTCGTGTGAGTTCTGCCACTCACTTGTAATGTCATACACAACCACAGCGACAGTAGAGTCCCGTATGTAGCTGGGGATGAGGCTCCTGAAGCGCTCCTGACCTGCTGTATCCCACAGCTGCAGTCTCACCTAGACACACACAAGCCCACTGAGCTGCAGTACTTGCTAAGCAACACGGTTAAACTACAACAAGCATTTACAAACATGTTTATTTAACTTCATTTCACCATAATACTTTATGAATGACTCATTTACATTACGCAGTAATATGTATAGTATGTATAGTTAGTATGTGTAGTATGCAAGGACAAATTAGGGTGCTTTGTACTAGTTAGGGTGCTAGGCCCCTAAAAAAATTGATAAATAATGTAGTCAATGTTGATCTGTGTTCATTTCAGGTAACTGACAGAGTTTCTTACTGTTCGGTCCTCCAGGTACATGGTCTTTGATAAGAAGTCGATCCCAATGGTCGCCTGTCAAAGAAAACAACAGGAAAGTGATATTAGCAATAATAACTGTGTCACAATAATAGCACACAGGTTACACTGTTTCACAATAATAGCACACAGGTTACACTGTGTCACAATAATAGCACACAGGTTACACTGTGTCACAATAATAGCACACAGGTTACACTGCGTCACAATAATAGCACACAGTTTACACTGTTTCACAATAATAGCACACAGGTTACAGTGTCACAATAATAGCACACAGGTTACACTGTGTCACAATAATAGCACACAGGTTACACTGTGTCACAATACTGTGTCACAATAATAGCACAATAGCACACACAATAATAGCACACAGGTTACACTGTGTCACAATAATAGCACACAGGTTACACTGGTTACAGGTTACACTGTGTCACAATAATAGCACACAGGTTACAGGTTATACACTGTGTCACAATAATAGCACACACACAGTCACAATAATAGCACACAGGTTACACTACACTGTGTCACAATAATAGCACACAGGTTACACTGTGTCACAATAATAGCACACAGGTTACACTGTGTCACAATAATAGCACACAGGTTACACTGTGTCACAATAATAGCACACAGGTTACACTGTGTCACAATAGGTTACACTGTGTCACAATAATAGCACACAGGTTACACTGTGTCACAATAATAGCACACAGGTTACACTGTGTTACACTGTGTCACAATAATAGCACACAGGTTACACTGTGTCACAATAATAGCACACAGGTTATAGTGTCACAATAATAGCACACAGGTTACACTGTGTCACAATAATAGCACACAGGTTACACTGTTTCACAATAATAGCACACAGGTTACACTGTGTCACAATAAGAGCACACAGGTTACACTGGTTACACTGTGTCACAATAATAGCACAGGTTACAGGTTACACAGGTTACACTGTGTCACAATAATAGCACACAGGTTACACTGTGTCACAATAATAGCACACAGGTTACACTGTGTCACAATAATAGCACACAGGTTACACTGTGTCACAATAATAGCACACAGGTTACACTGTGTCACAATAATAGCACACAGGTTACACTGTGTCACAATAATAGCACACAGGTTACACTGTCTCAATAATAGCACACAGGTTACACTGTTTCACAATAATAGCACACAGGTTACAGTGTCACAATAATAGCACACAGGTTACACTGTGTCACAATAATAGCACACAGGTTACACTGTGTCACAATAATAGCACACAGGTTACACTGTGTCACAATAATAGCACACAGGTTATACTGTGTCACAATAATAGCACACAGGTTACACTGTGTCACAATAATAGCACACAGGTTACAGTGTCACAATAATAGCACACAAGTTACACCGCGTCACAATAATAGCACACAGGTTACACTGCGTCACAATAATAGCACACAGGTTACACCGCGTCACAATAATAGCACACAGGTTACACTGTGTCACAATAATAGCACACAGGTTACACTGTGTCACAATAATAGCACACAGGTTACACTGTGTCACAATAATAGCACACAGGTTACACTGTGTCACAATAATAGCACACAGGTTACACTGTGTCACAATAATAGCACACAGGTTACACTGTGTCACAATAATAGCACACAGGGTACAGTGTCACAATAATAGCACACAGGTTACAGTGTCACAATAATAGCACACAGGTTACACTGTCTCAATAATAGCACACAGATTACACTGTGTCACAATAATAGCACACAGGTTACACTGTGTCACAATTGTTATGCAGGTGAATGAGGACCCAAAAGCGACTTGGCGAAAACAGAGTCTTTAATCCAGTTTAAGGAAATAGCAATACTCCTAGACAAATCGGAGCGGTAAATAAAGCATAAAAAACAATTTCACTCGTAATCACGAGAACTGACTGGAGACTCGATAATAAACTGCAGGTTGCCTCGGGAAGGCACTTGACCGTAGCAGACTCAGACACCTGCTCACCACGCAGCATCTGAGGGAAACACGACACGACAGGGCGATACAAAGACACAGCACGGTGAACAATATACAAGGATCCGACAGGACTGAAACGGAAAACAAGGGGAGAAATAGGGACTCTAATCAGGGGAAAAGATAGGGAACAGGTGTGGGAAGACTAAATGATTGATTAGGGGAATAGGAACAGCTGGGAGCAGGAACGGAACGATAGAGAGAAGAGAGAGAGGGAGGGAGAGAGAAAAAGGGGAACGAACCTAAAAAGATCAGCAGGGGGAAAACGAACAGAAGGAAAAGCAAAATGACAAGACAATATAAGACAAAACATGACAACAATAATAGCACACAGGTTACACTGTGTCACAATAATAGCACACAGATTACACTGTGTCACAATAATAGCACACAGGTTACACTGTGTCACAATAATAGCACACAGGGTACAGTGTCACAATAATAGCACACAGGTTACACTGCGTCACAATAATAGCACACAGGTTACACTGTGTCACAATAATAGCACGCAGGTTACACTGTGTCACAATAATAGCACACAGGTTACACTGTGTCACAATAATAGCACACAGGTTACAGTGTCACAATAATAGCACACAGGGTACAGTGTGTCACAATAATAGCACACAGGTTACAGTGTGTCACAATAATAGCACACAGGTTACACTGTGTCACAATAATAGCACACAGGTTACACTGTGTCACAATAATAGCACACAGGTTACACTGTGTCACAATAATAGCACACAGGTTACACTGTGTCACAATAATAGCACACAGGTTACACTGTGTCACAATAATAGCACACAGGTTACACTGTTTCACAATAATAGCACACAGTGTACACTGTGTCACAATAATAGCACACAAGGTACACTGTCACAATAATAGCACACAGGGTACAGTGGTTCACCCTATATCTTTTGTTATTCACAAAGGAATGGGATCTACTGTGATAGATAGGAAGCATAAAAAAATATATTTTGTGTGAAGGCCAAGAGCGCAAATCTAATCATGGTCTATTGTCATTAGATTTGCATTGCCCTTTGTACTCTAATTGTTGTCCTATCATCTGATTGTACCAGAACAGGAAGTAAAGCAGCCAGGTCTTACCTGATATGTGTTGTCGAAGCTGTCGTACATAAACCGGGTGATCAGCGATGTCTTCCCCACTGGAAGAGGAACAGAACACAGGGTTGAATATTAAAGTTTATTTAAAAAAAAAAAGAAGCCGCATCCACCAATTTTTCACGAGTCTTTTTTCATCCGAAATGAATGTTTATGGGTACCTTTTTGTGGGTGTGCAATATTACTGGTTTCAGAATTTCTATTCCTAGATTTTAGATGTGTATTAAAATGGGTGTTGTTGCAAAGGGCTATATATCATTTTTTTTGCTGGAATTGAATATTCGTATACTGTATATTTAACACATAAATTCAACCCATCATAAATCTAGCCTCATTCTATAGTGTTTGGTTAGAGTTATGTCTCGTCCCAAATGGCACCTTATTCCCTATATAGTGCCCTACTTTGACAAGAGCCCTATTCCCTATATAGTGCCCTACTTTGACCAGATCCTTGTTCCCTATATAGTACCCTACTTTAGACCAGAGCCCTATTCCCTATATAGTGCCCTATTTTAGACCAGAGCCCTATTCCCTATATAGTGCCCTATTTTAGACCAGAGCCCTATTCCCTATATAGTGCCCTACTTTAGACCAGAGCCCTATTCCCTATATAGTGTCATACTTTGACCAGAGCACAGATCACATATTACTGTATATTCAACATTGATGTTACAAATGTATCATTTCTACAGTTCTTTATTAAAAATGTAATTTTTTTTTATATCCCATTTGACTTTTTTCTCTGAGAGGAAGGTGGCTATATCCAGTTATGCAACAAATTGGGATCGTTTGTCTCTCTGAAATAAAACCATCTAGTGTCATTTAACAACCCCATGCCATGAAACCCCAATCTCTTTCAGAAGTTCTTTAAACAACAAAAAAAAAACATTTCTGAAAATTGATATACTGTATAGTATTTTTGGGATGAAACTCTTCATTTACATATATATATATATGTATGCATGTACAAGCATGCACACATGCAGACACACACACACACGAAACCCACAATCACAGGTACACTGAATGAGAGCCTAGTTAGCACCCATTACCCAATGTTCATCACTCACAGGCCAAAACAATATGAGGTTAAGCAATTTATTAAAACCTGAAGATCTAAAGATCACCAATGGTCTGTGAGTGTTTTAAGGGACACTCATCACAATTAGTAGCCTACAGAAAACAATTGGCATTGGCCAATACAGGCTTGAAATCAGCACCACGGACAGCTACATAACAGCATACATTATGGAAAGCCACTAGGCTGCTACACACAAATGCAATAACACACATGCACACACAGAAACAAACACACACGCACACAGTACCATGGACAGCTACATCTCAGCATCCTTTTCTATGGAAAGCCATGACAGCTACCATTATATACACACAAACATACAAGAACATACACTCAGTTATGGAATAGACATGACACACACACACACACACACACACACACACACACACACACACACACACACACACACCTCTCTCTCTCTCTCTCTCTCTCTCTCTCTCTCTCTCTCTCTCTCTCTCTCTCTCTCATATACACACACACACACACACACACACACACACACACACACACACACACACACACACACACACACACACACACACACACACACACACACACACACACACACACACACACACACACACACACACACACACACACACACACACAAATCCATTACATTATATTATAAATGAACCATTATAATGCCCAAATGTATACTATTTTACACTTCAACTCCATGATCGAGCAGCGGTGGATAGCCACTCCGACTGTCTGCTGTCTGACCACGTATTCTAAGAGGTTTATAGCGCTGAACCATTATCGATCTCTTGAGTCTTTGCCATATCAACCACGTAAACAGTCATTGTTCTCTAAATTATTGAATTATTGAATAAATCATCATGTTATGACACTAACAGACCATTCGTGATCATTAGGATATTATGATTTGGAACGGTGAGTCAACGGATTGGAGACAGTGACTGCGAGGTTTATAAATTCGACAGACATCGCCAACCTGGGTGTGTCCCGAAATGACACATGGTAACTATTTATCTATATAACCATTTTACACCGGGTGGGAAAAATCATAGCTAATCATATAATAAGTTTAAATGTTGAAGTCTATAGTCAACGATTGAACTGTTATTAAATGTTATTATAATCTTGAAACAGAGCGAATATTTCTGCCGGCCACTGCACCACATCAAAACATCCAAATTCTTATATCACGTCGCTTACTGTATCTGTAATACCAATGATGATGAAATACAATGAAACATGATTAAATAGAGAAATTGTTTGAAATAAAATATTCATATCGGTAAAATGCGGAGGATAGCCTACATTGTATTTCATGACGTTTTAGATCGAAATGGATGACTAATCAGATTTTCAACAGAAACAAAATCGTGACAGGAACCAGTGAATTGGTTGATTGAGTTAACATTTGACACAAACTCTCAACACATTTACAAAATAGTGAAAACTTTCAAATAGACCAAAGAATACAGTTATGGCCTTCAAGATGCGTTATCGTGTTTGGCAACTGATAACCAAGCCTCCAAGGCGTTCCAAAAGACTCAACTCACCGCTCTGTTCTCCTAAAAAGACCAGTTTGAATTTCCTCAGAGGGTTCCCCAAGTCTCCTCCGGCGGACATGATTACAGCGATAACTCTATCGGATTATAATAGAGGTTTTCTGATCCAGAGGCGTTGGTTCGATCACTATCGGTGTGTCGGGATCCTCGTCTGCTCATAGAATGATGGGAATGCAGCTCAGCATCGTCCTGTCAATTTAGGATGCGTGTGCGCCTGCGTGACCTCACCTTATTCATCCTCTCACCTTCTTGAATATTATTGCACTTTCTCCCGTTAATTACACAGTGTAGAGCTACTCAACAGTAAAGTAAGTAACATAATACAATATTGATGCTTTCCGGTTAGTTTTATTTTCAAACAGAATGTGTTATAAACCATTTGTTATAGTAATATGACATTTAGATTCATTCACAAATAGTGTCATTCATGCACATAAAAACAATGTAAATACTGCACAATAAAACAGTAGTGTATACAGGTTTTCATGATAAGCAAACCAAAAACATTCCTTTATCAAAGTAGCATATGAAGTTATCAAAAGTCCCTTAAAATAATGGAAGAAACTATGTCAATTTTGATTATAGTCCAAAATAAACCACTTTCAGTGTTGATACTACATAATAATAACATTTAGCAGACACTTTTACCCAAAGCGAATAAGACAGCTGTCGTTAACGGCGACACATACTCCGTTTAATTGGCCGATGCGGGAATTGAACCTGCAACCTTTCGTGTTGCCCGTATTGTGCTCTAACTTGAGCCGTAAGAACCAATGGTCTTGACCCTTTCCCCAGTGGCCCCTCAGGGTCAGTGCTGGCCTCTCACACCGGCACCCCTGGCTCCTTCTCAATACTCAGACAAGGCGTGTGCTGTACTCTCCAGCCTGCCAGGGCTAGCAGCACCAACCCCAGGCACTTATAACCCAACTGCAGCCCAAAGTACCTGGGAGAGAGGACACAGCAAGAACAACATGTACCTTATTCAGTATATTCATCATGATAAGTGTATTTATTTATTCCCAATCTCGATTTAAAAAAAAAACACTCACAAGGACAACAAGACTTTGTTCTCAGTGACCCCTAATTTGCAAGCACATCAAGTGCGGGCGCACCTGTTCCGAAGGATGTTGTTGTCGTAGTAACCACAGGCGCCCTGTTTTTTCCCACAGGCGTGCTTCCACCAGACACAGGAGTAGTCAATGGCCAGCCCAAACACAGCAGGGGCTGGCAGCCAGGCTGAAACATATATACCAAATATATTCAGACATTGGATTTTTTGGGGACTGGAACATAATGGTAAATTAAGGATAGGGCACTGTTGTCCAGCAATCACATGCGCTTAGAGGCTAACCTACCTAGCATTCTTATCAGCAGGAACTGGACTCCAATTGCGAAGGATTTCTCCTCTTGAAAGACTGTCCTGAAAAAATAAAAAATAAAAATCATGCATACATATCATCGTCATCATCTTCACCCCGCCACCACTGTCATCGTCATCATCAACACCATAATCATCATCACCACCAGCATCAACACCACCATCCTCATCATTGCCACCACTATCAACACCATCATCACCACCACAACCGTCATCGCCGGTACCTGAGCACCATCATATAGATGGGGTTGTGGGAGAGGCTGGCAATGAAGCCAGCGAAGGCGATGAGGAGAATGGCAGGCAGGACGAGGTGAGGGCAGCTCTTGGTGCAAGAACCTGGGAGGGCCCTGCCCATCCCCATACCAGCCGCGCCAGCGGGCACAGCAGACAGAGCGGTCACACAGCTACACATGGTGTAAGTCTAGGGAGGAGAGAAAGGGTACATTATTTCAACAGTATTTTCTTACAGTCTTAAAGGATGTCCCACACTGCATACAGAATTAGGATCTTAATTTGAGCCAGTTTGCTGACAGCAGGAAAATGATCCCATCAGAAGGAAATATGACTTACTATGTGCAATTATAATCAATGGACAGTTTTTGTAGGTTTTTTGTTGATACATTTTCGATAGGGCAAATCAAATTTGACGTTTTAGAGTGGAAATCACAAACTTTAAAAATCCTTTTTAAACCTTGAATAAACCACAAGTTTGCATTCACAGCTGTGCAGGAGAATCCTCAGCAACAAAAGAGTGATCAAGTTTAAGATCCCACGTCTGTAAGCAAAAGGACAAGTAGCACTTTTACTCGTTTATGAGATACAAGAGGCTACCAAATATCTTTTGAATACCAACTTTCACATAGTTAGGTTTCAAATTGGTTCGTGCTATCTCGCCACAGATCTGTTGACCAGGGCTGGGCTTCACATACAGTCTATCTCAAGGATGACCTAATGTCGTACCTGGACTCTGTGAGGGTTTAGTGTGTCGACGGAGACATCGGTGCAGCCAGCGTGACAGGGAGAGATGTACTCTGTGTTGTCCTCTCCACACACGGGGTTAAACACGTTATTCAGACAGGAACAGTTGGAGTTACAGAGAGATAGGGACCTGGGGGGGGGATAACAGCACAAGTGAGATCGGGTGGTCCTCAGATAGAATCACAGAGTTTGATGATGGCTGACTTGTGCCTTTCAAGATATACTATTTGAGTTAGTGATAGAATGGAATAGAATATTTGCCAACATTTCAGTGATGGTTGATTAGGAATGTATTGAGTGAAGGCTACAATGGTGCAACGTGTTGAGTGTACAATAAAGTCAGTGATCTGTAGAAAGGTCGTGATGTAGAGAGAGTATAGGGAGACTTAACATGAATAATTGAGAGCAGAGGATTTGTGCTGCCGATTATTATTATTATTATTTAATTTTTTAAATCACACAGTAGAATACGGCACAGTAATGAGGGCTATTTTTGTATAGACAGATCCCGCTCACCTATTAGTCCACTGGTCCTGTGTGTCACCGTAGCCTGTGTTGACCCCCGCCACTCTCTGAGTGGAACAGCCCATGAAGAAGAGAGGTACACAGAGCAGTATGGAGAGGGAGAGAGGTGCCAAACACAGCCAGAGAAGGGTCCGCACAGGTGGTCGTACACACTTCATCACCACCCCGCCCAGCAGCAGCCCTACAGCAGCCATGGGCAGGTTGATGGCCCCTGGAGAAAGACAACAGGATGGAGGTCACAGTTGGTTATTGAGAAAAAAACGATGGAAAGTTGAAAACTACTTAGAGGACATTGTGTGTGTGTGTGTTTGTGCGTGCGTGTGGTGTGTGTGCGCGTGCGCGTATGTTTCGTGTGCATAGGTTTGTGTACGTGTGTAACTCCTCACCGATGAGTAAGCTGCTGTAGGCGGCGGTAGTGCCGTACTGGTGCTCCAGGAACTTGCTGAGGAATGTGGCGAGGCCGGCGATGGAGGAGGAGAAACAGCACTGAGACAGGATCAGCAGCAGGAAGACGGGCCGCAGCAGAATCCTCAGGAGCAGACGCGGGAACACTGGGATATGCACAAGAACACACACACACAACGGCCACACACATATACACTATACATACAAGAGTATGTGGACACCGCTTCAAATGAGTGGATTCGGCAATCTCAGCCACACCCGTTGCTGACAGCCAAATTGAGCGCACAGCCATGCAATCTCCATAGACAAACATTGTCAGTAGAATGGCCTTACTGAAGAGCTCAGGGACTTTAAATGTGGCACCGTCATAGGATGCCAACTTTCCAACAAGTCACTTTGTCAAATTTCTGCCCTGCTAGAGCTGCCCCGGTCAACGGTACGTGCCGTTATTGTGAAGTGGAAACGTCTAGGAGTAACAACGGCTCAGCCGCGAAGTGGTAGGCCACACAAGCTCACAGAACACGACCGCTGAAGAGCGTAGCGCGTATAAATCGTCTGTCCTCGGTTGCAACACTCACTACCGAGTTTCAAACTGCCTCAGGAACCAACATCAGCACAAGAACTGTTTGCCGGGAGCTTCATGAAAGGGGTTCCATGGATGAGCAGCCGCACACAAGCCTAAGATCACCATGCGCAATGCCAAGCATCGGCTGGAGTGGTGTAAAGCTCGCTGCCATTGGACTTTGGAACAGTGGAAATGCGTTCTCTGGCCGTTCTCTTCATCATCTGGCAGTCCAACGGACAAATCGGAGCTTGGCAGATGCCAGGAGAACGCTACCTGCCCCAATGCATAGTGCCAACTGTAAAGTTTGGCGGAGGAGAAATAATGGTCAGTGAAAAACACTGTTTTTCATGGTTTGGGCTAGGCCCCTTAGTTCCAGTGAAGAGAAACCTTAACGCTACAGCATACAATGACATTCTAGGTGATTCTGTGCTTCCAACTTTGTGGCAACAGTTTGGGGAAGGGCCTTTCCTGTTTCAGCATGACAATTCCAGTGAAGAGAAACTCTCGTGGCTGAACGGAAGCAAGTCCCCGCAGAAATGTTCCAACATCTAGAGGAAAGCCTTCCCAGAAGGGTGGAGGCTGTTATAGCAGCAAAGGGGGGAACAACTCCATATTAAAGTCCATGATTTTGGAATGAGATGTTCGACGAGCAGGTGTCCCAATACTTTTGGTCATGTAGTGTATATTAACATACACAAGAACATACACACAAACATCGACTTAATCCCTTTAAAGGAACTTACTCTTTAAGAAGTCAATTAAAGAGGTCTCTGAAGAGGTCTCGTCTTTCAAAGGGTCACTTTCAGTCTTAGGTGCCTGAAAAAAGCCAGATAATCAGTCAATAGCCTGAAACATTTTGAGAATGAGGTATTAGTTATCTCTTGAATCGACTTAGAATAGAATGAACCCAAAATTAACCCCTTAGATTAGAATGAACCCAAACCCAGGAAGTGGTTGACCACCTACTTTGGCCTGGGCCGGTACCTTGACTCTGGGGAAGAAGAAGTAGGGGATGGAGGCCAGAGCCAGACATCCAGATGAGACCAGCAGGCCCATCCACCATGCCCCAACCCAGCGAGGGTCAGACGGGGTTAGGTCCAATGGACTGTCTGGGATGGGATAGAGGGGGATCAAAGGGATGGGGGAGACAGGGAAGAAGGAGGGGATGGGAGAGAGGGGTGAGTGGGGATGGGGATAAGCATTGGGATGATGATGAATGGATGGATGGATGGATGGATGGATGGATGGATGGATGGATGGATGGATGAATGGATGGATGGATGGATGGAGAGGATGGAGAGCACGGGAGAGAAGAAGAGGGATGGGGCTCAAGAGCAGGGAGAGAAAGGTAGAGAAAATGAAAGTCATTGCTTCATATTTTGTATACTGTATATGTTCTTCTCATTCTCACAAACAGGATCTAACGGTTCAACAGTGACTTACCTAAACCTATCTTGTCCACATCGACATAGATTCGGAGCATCATGGAACCCAGGAGGTACCCAAAGGCTGGCCCAAACACAGAGATGGAGAACAGGATGGCTAGAACACAGAATAACTCAATTATGACTTAAATTCCAATCAGGTGATACTTGAAATATTCTCCTCACCAGGACCAGATTCAATGAATCCCCATAAATTATTTAATTGATAATATCCTCAGATCAAATCAAAATCATCAACACAACATTTAAATCTAACAAATGTTTCAATTAACGGTTTGTCTTGTTCTCCTGCCAGAAACATATTTGTATTTTTTATTCAGCCTTTATTTCACTAGACAAGTGTGTTAAGAACAAATTATTATTTACAATGACGGCCTAACCCGGCCAAACCCTCCCCTAACCCGGACGACACTGGGCCAATTATGCGCCGCCCTGTGGGACTCCCAATCACGGCCGGTTGTGATACGCCTCTAGCACTGATCCCTGATCATAACAGATTCAAGTAAAGCAGCACTCAGGCAGCACTGTAGCAGTATCTTACCAATGTAAAGAGCTGAATTGCCAGGCTCAGCAAAGTCATCTATGTAGGAGATGCCAAAGGGCTGGATGGGCACCGAGCCAATGCCAAACAGCACCTGGGAAGCTGCCAAGGTCAGCCACTGGGTCCGCGCCTCAGAGGGGTCCCCAGCGCCCCCCTGTCTGCACACTTCAGGGGCAGAGGAATTCTCTCTTGGAACACACATGTCCCATGACCCACCGGCTAAAAGCACATTCATATATATATTTCTGTGTGGTGATCAGTTCAGTCCCGTTGAGAAACATGCATTGAGCATTATCATTACTTGTGCCAACAAAAAATATATATACGCTCAGTGTACAAAACATTAAGGACACCTTAATATTGAGTTGCACCCCCCCCCCCCCTCGGTTTCCCAGAAGTACAATTATCTCAGTAAAGTTTTTAATTTCCTGTTTTACTTCTGGGGGGAATGCAGTTAACAATTGTGAATTCGTGAGGAAGGAGACTTCCTCGCGAACGGAAACTCTCGCCCAAACACCTCTCTTTAAACACTGTGTTTATCATGGCCAAGAATCACATTTTTGTTTTCATACATTTTTGCAATACAGACCATTTTGACTTTGTAGCTGTGGAATCTAGTGGAAAACGTCCGCACACAGGCTTGAAAATCACTGGACCATTTCACACACCGCCTTCAGCCAATCCTGTTTAGTCCACTTTTCTTTTTGTTTTTTTTTACCAAACCAAGAACTAACTACTGCTGCTCGTAATTAACATAATTCTATGTGAGCCTTAACAGATTCTCACCGTTTCATCTGTCCATGAGAGATTAGTTGAAATATAACTCAATTGATAAGTGTTGATAAAATCTAACTTTACATTTTATACATTTTATACATACATTTTCTCCTCTAAAGTGTACTATCTCGAGCCAGCCTGCACTGTAATGCATTGCATTTTGGCAAAACTGCACTGTAATATTCCCTGCACAGTAATATATTGAGAGTAATATATAGGGTTTTGTCTTCTTACCAGCTGACATAGAGTGGTACTGGTAGGGCTTGGACAGGAAGTGAGGCAGGGCCAAGGTGGCAGCAGCACAGGACATGAGCAGCCCCCCAAAGCCAATGAAACGAGGCCGGTTGACCCGGCTCCCAAAGTAACTGACAAACACCACCAGCACCATGTTCCCCATCTGTAGGACACAGTCACAGCCCAGCGGACATACAGTTGAAGTCGGAAGTTCACGTACACCTTAGCCAAATACATTTAAACTCAAGTTTTTCACAATTCCTGACATTTAATCTGAGTAAAAAATCTCTGTCTTAGGTCAGTTAGGATCACCACTTTATTTTAAGAATGTGAAATGTCAGAATAATAGCAGAGAGAATGATTTATTTCAGCTTTCATTTCTTTCATCACATTCGCAGTGGGTCAGATGTGGACATAAACTCAATTAGTATTTGGTAGCATTACCTTTACATTGTTTAATTTGGGTCAAACCTTCCACAAGCTTCCCACAATAAGTTGGGTGCATTTTGGTCCATTCCACCTGACAGAGCTGGTGTAACTGAATCAAGTTTGTAGGCCTCCTTGCGCACACATGCTTTTTCAGTTCTGCCCACACATTTTCTATAGGATTGAGGTCAGGGCTTTGTGACGGCCACTCCAATACCTTGACTTCGTTGTCCTTAAGCCATTTTGCCACAACTTAGGAAGTATGATTGGGGTCATTGTCCATTTGGATGACCCATTTGTGACCAAGATTTAACTTCCTGACTGATGTCTTGAGATGTTGCTTCAATATATCCACATACTTTTCCTTCCTCATGATGCCATCTATTTTGTGAAGTGCACTCGTCCCTCCTGCAGCAAAGCACCCCCACAACATGATGCTGCCACCCCGTGCTTCACGGTTGGGATAGTGTTCTTCGGCTTGCAAGCCTCCCCCTTTTTCCTCCAAACATAATGATGGTCATTATGGCCAAACAGTTCTATTTTTGTTTAATCAGACCAGAGGATATTTCTCCAAAAAGTATGATCTTTGTTCCCATGTGCAGTTGCAAACCGTAGTCTGGCTTTATTATGGCGGTTTTGGAGCAGTGGCTTCTTCCTTGCTGAGCGGCCTTTCAGGTTATGTCGATATAGGACTCGTTTTACTGTGGATATAGATACTTTGTACCTGTTTCCTCCAGCATCTTCACAAGGTCCTTTGCTGTTGTTCTGGGATTGATTTGCACTTTTCGCACCAAAGTACGTTCATCTCTAGGAGACAGAACGCGTCTCCTTCCCGAGCGTTATGACGGCTGTGTGGTCCCATGGTGTTTATACTTGCGTACTGTTGTTTGTACAGATGAACGTGGTACCTTCAGGCGTTTGGAAATTGCTCCTAAGGATGAACCAGACTTGTGGAGGTCTACAATTTATTTTCTGAAGTCTTGGCTGATTTCTTTGGATATTCCCATGATGTCAAGCAATGAGGCACTGAGTTTGAAGGTAGGCCTTGAGATACATCCACAGGTACACCTCCAATTGACTCAAATGATGTCAACTCGTCTATCAGAAGCTTCTAAAGCCATGACAAAATTTTCCAAGCTGTTTAAAGGCACAGTCAACTTAGTGTATGTTAACTTCTGATCCACTGGAATTGTGAAACAGCGAATTATAAGTGAAATAATCTGTCTGTAAACAATTGTTGGAAAAATGACTTGTGTCACGCACAAAGTAGAAGTCCTAACCGACTTGCCAAAACTATAGTTTGTTGACAAGAAATTTGTGGAGTGGTTGACGAATGAGTTTTAAAATGACTCCGACCTCAGTGTATGTAAACTTCCGACATCAACTGTAACTGGTTGGACTGTCATTTCAGCTAGGTTAAGGTGTACACTGGTTGTAATTATGTCTTTTCAATCAGCCATGGCTGCTGGGAGAACAGGGGAGAGACCCTTCTAAAGTGGGAATGGAGCACCACATAATATGTTACAATAAATCCCTTTTTTATTTAATAGAATTTCAAAGAATGTGACTTCAAAGTGGCTCTTATACCTGTGTATTGACACTATATTTCCCATGGATTTTTGACGTATCTATACTGTCATACATATGTCTTAAAAAAGACATTCTTTCGTGATTTCAAGTATTGCTGTGCTCATCCAGGCTATATAGAAGTGCTGGAGTGCATTGACAGTTGCACATGCAGGTGTTTATCCCAGTGGAGACCAGCAGGGGTTGCAGTACCTCGTGCAGAGAGGAGACGGTGCCCATAGACATGCTGTTGAAACCGAAGCGCCGTTCAATGGTGGTGATGCAGCTCTTGAAGTAGGCACTGTGCAGCAACTGGGTGAGCTGGAGCAGACTGTGACACAGCACAAATATCTATGTGTGTGTGGGGGGGGGGGGGTAGTAGTCACATGGTAAAGAGGGAAATAGGGGAAGGAGAGAGACAGAGGGAGAACCAGAGACCGAGAGAGGAATAGGGGATGAAAAGAGAGATGTTGGAAGGAGGAGAGAGAGAGCAGACATAACTCAAACTGTCAGCCCACAGCAAAGAAGGTATTCGCTGCTACTGCTACTACCTGAATCCCATCAGTCATGGAGTTACCTGCAGATGTTGGTACATGGAGGTCTTCACTGCCTATAGACTTTCTCTTGTGTACCAATAGTAAGTCGATAGGCACTGAAAACCTACATGGCATTCTTTGTCCTTGTGTGTTCTGTTTCTTCCTCTGGTAAAACCTTTGTTCTACCTCTTATGTCTTGCTGTGACTGAAGAATGAGGGGAAACGGTTTTTGATCTCGACTTTGAGCCTAAGTATAGAACGTTTGCAGTCCGTGCAACAAGTGGGATCCAGAAGCAATATTTGTGTTGATCTTCAAAGTCTTTTCCCTCACCACAAAACACTTGCACTTTTCCTCACCCCCCCCCCTTTATTCTTGTTGGACAGTTGAATTAGTCATTTCAAAATTGCTTGCTTGCTTAATGGACATTTTAGCGTTCCGCTGCAGATATAAATGAAAGGGATGTTCAACTCCAAAATCAAAGTTTGTCAGATGTTTACAGACCTCAGATAAGTCCACATCCCAGGCCATCTGTTTTGTAGATCAAGCTATAACGCCACATTTCAAAATGAATGGAAAACATAAAGCACCACGCAAATTTACAGACATGCTTATCTTTGACATTTATTTGGTTTTGAGGGAGAGCCGGATCTACACAGCCGATGTCATGCACTCATCTAGAGACTCTAGCATTTTTGAGATGTAAAAACAGCTGAGAATGTCCCAAGAGCACACGCATTCATACATACCTTGACGTTGCAAGATGGTTTTGACTTCTCTTTTTTCTCCTCCTCCATTCTGACAGCTTGGCAACGTTCGCTCACCCCAACAGGCGGAAAACGATCCAAACTTCCACGCTTCTTGCCGACTGCGTGTGAGAGTGTGTGTGTGTGTGTGTGTGTGTGTGTGTGTGTGTGTGTGTGTGTGTGTGTGTGTGTGTGTGTGTGTGTGTGTGTGTGTGTGTGTGTGTGTGTGTGTGTGTGTGTGTGTGTGTGTGTGTGTGTGTGTGTGTGGATGTCAAGGTGGAATCGTGGTGTGCGTTGGGTGGTCACAACAAATTCTTCGAGTTAACCCTTAGATGCCTCCGAGAACAAAAAGTCCCTTCCCAAACCACACATGGACAGGAATGTGATAACACGTCCTATGTGTCAGACAGTGCAGAAACAGAGAGTTGTCGCAAGCACATGGTAACATCTGAGTCAGTAATTGGCTGAATGGGTCCCCACCCACTTCCCCCTTCCCACGGATTGGCATGACTGCCATTTGGCTTTAAAAATGTGAGCAAAGCAACTCCAATCAAATCCCGGGAAGGTACATGTTTCGCCAACTGTATAGCCCAACCTTGATTGTTGTGCATTCTGGTCTAAGATCTGATGGACATTCTGGTCTACACCCAACAGAAGAATGACTTAACATCAGAGAACATCCAGAGGACTTGATCCTTCAATGGTCATTCGACATAAGGTGCTTTATAGTGGTTCAATAAAAAACAGTTTGAGCTGCAGTAAATCATGTTGTACCTTGGCCGTGGGAAGACCTTAGGTCATGTTGTAGGGACGTATGCTCTTGGTCTTAATATTTGCAGTATCGATATCATAATATACTCATTATGGAAGCAGAGCCAAAAAAACATTTGGATTTGGATTTAATTACAGTAGACTCGACTTCTTTCATTTGATTCACAATTGCATAACATGTACGCACACTCATAAACTGTATTTAGAGCATTCAATCTTCCAATTTACCCTCTGAAAGCACCAGATTGGCAAAGAAAAATCCAGAAATGCAACAACGTTATACAAAAATATCAAAAGGCAAAGTGAAAACAAGGACTAGTGTTTGAAATCAAACAGCTCAGCTTCTTTCTCCTTCCAGAAAGCAAAGCTACGGTTGATGTATTTACAGATCTCGTCATTGCTGAAACAGGAGAAGTCCGTGCCGCTGCTACACTTGAGAAGCTCTTCTTCTTCCGGAGTGGCAGTCTGCACTATGACCTTGGGCACTAGCCTTGTGTCTGGATACTGGCACTCTCTGGCAACCCCGGGATGGGACCTTCCAGGTACTACAGCATCCCCAAAGAACCTGGCTTTGATGTCCTCAAATCCGTCACTCCACTGCCGCTTCCCTTCTTGGATCTCCTGGAGGATGGCCTTGTGGAAGTCCCTGACGGTCTCCCACGGGAAACAACCTACATGATCGAAGACCTCGAAGCACAGCAGGTGCCTCATTTTCCGCTCCTCAGCCAGCAAATCCTGCTCCAGGATGTGGAAGTAGCCCAGCATGAAAAGGTCAAGGGTCAGGCTGTCATAGGCAACCGGCGCGCCGTCCACCTGGAGAGGCAGGAAGTGCTCGGGGGAATAGGTGGTGGGGCACCACTGGCTTAGGGATACCGGCGAAGACTGTATTTTGGCGCTCCGCCAGGTGTTGAGCATCTTGTCTACTGCAGTTTTTTGGCGGTAGAAGAGAAAGAGAGAGCTGGTCCGGTGTGGCGTCCCCATTTGTGTCGTCCAATTTTGTATCCCTGATTGTATTGTTGTTGTCTGATGTGGTGTCCCTGACTGTGTCGAGTTCCTTATTGTGTCGACCACGGCCTCTGCTCTTTCGACTGCCTCCTTTCTCACCCTGGCTCTCACCGAGATGGCGTATGCTGACTTCTTCCAGTGGCTCAAGAACAGGACAACAATGCGTTCTTTTCTCAGGCTGGTCGTCTCCATGACCCGGATTGGGGTAGGGATGTCATGGCGGGCTAGTTCAAGTTCACAGCCTAGAGCGGTGTTAGGGGTTTGAACAGCGATCTCAGAAGCTTCCACCCTCCCTCTCGGAGTCTGGCTCCTTGTGTCCGGTCGATGCGAGTCATTCACAAACCCCCCAAACGGGTAAATCCCCCCAATTTGACCTTCAAAGTTGGACCTCAAACTCCTCACCGACACCCCGGACTGCTGGATCTCCCTCTCCACCCTCTCCCTCCTCCCTTTGCTGTAGCTCTGGCTCTCCAAGCGGTGGCTGAAGGATGACACCATCTCAACACGCTGAAGCCTACACATGCCCCTCTCAATCCCCGCCCCCGCCCCCACCGTTTCCATAACCACTTCCTCATCTCGGCTCGTCAGACTGGCCAGGAGTTGGTACATGCTCTTGACAATGCCAGAGACACGACTACACCACACAGGAAGAGGTAGATGTCCGTCTGCGTCCATCTGCTGGAGGAACTCATTGTTGACGGCGATGTTGCCGATGGGGTCGGGTAGGATGGCGCGGAGCTCCTCGGTGAGACGTGCCAGCTCCAGCTCGTAGACCTGGCAGCGCTTCTGCATGGACACGTTCTCAATCTGCCTCTCAAGGTAGAGCAGGTCGTCCTCAGTCAGCAGCTCGCCGAACGGGCCCAGGATGGCGTTGTGGGCCTGTGAGTACTTCCAACCATCTGCTTCGGTGTAGCTATTAGCCTTGTCCTGGTGGTGAGCAAAGGAAGGAAAGGTCTCAACTTAAAAACAATGGAAAGGTTGAAGCTAAAATGGTTAGCATCATCAGCTACATGCTACTTTTAGCTATCTACATGCTAAACAAAACTAGTGTTACACATGAAAAATACTTGTTTGTGACGATGTTAGAGTTTCTTCCACACTATAAATGGCACAATCCTCAGACACCCAATGGTAATTTACTCCAGTCCATATCCGGAAAACTATGGAAGCAAATTTGTATTTTTTGGGCATGAATCTGCTTCCATCGCAGTTAACAACTGTACAGAATGCTACATGCATGTCGGTGAAAACATACCTTCATCCTTTGCTCCTCCTCGTCCTGTAACCTGGCCTTGAGTTGGCGCACCATAACCTGCCTCTTCCACTCTGCAATGGGCCGGCCACTCTCGTCGTGGGTGGGCACCAGAGAGTCTATGTCAGCCAGGATCACCTCCTCTATGGGAATGAGCTCCAGTAGCTCCCCCTCACTGTCAGCCCTCTGAGGAGATAATATACCATCAACACATAGTTTATTTCCAAAAAGCTTTCTCCACCAATTTTTCAACAGAATTAAATGCTTATGGGTACATTTATGTGTATGTAAAATATTATTGTTCTCAGATTTAATAGTTTTTTTCGTATTAAAATCGGCTTTGTTGCAATATGCTATATATCCATTGTTTAGCTGGAATGGATATTAATATCGGTATATTTAAAATATAAATTCAACCCATCATGAATTGAGCCTCATTCTATAGTGTTCGGTTAGAGTTAGGCCTCGTCCCAAATGGCACCGTATTCCCTTGTGGCGTAATACCAAGACGTGCTTTTGACCAGAGTCCAGATCTCATACTACTGCAAAAAATGTTTTTTTTTTTTTTTAAATATTGACACAAATGTATAATTTGTACAGTTCTTTATGAAAAATGTAATTATTTGTCACCTTTGACTGTGTAAAGCCTTGCAGTGCTACTTTTCGCATACAGTGCATTCGGAAAGTATCCAGACCCCTTGACTTTTTATACCATTTGTCATGTTAGAGCCTTATTCTAAATTTGGATTAAATAAATACAAATCCTCATCAATCTACACACAATACCCCATAATTGTCACGATCGTGGTGCAGCGTGTACATTTTACTTTTTTTAAATGACACTGAAAAAACAACAAAATACAAAAACGAAGCTACATGCAGTGCAGAAAGCAACTATACGCAAACAAGATCCCACAATCTAAGGTGGGGAAAAAGGGCTGCCTAAGTATGATCCCCAATCAGAGACAACGATAAACAGCTGCCTCTGATTGGGAACCATACTAGGCCAACAAAGAAATAGAAACATAGATTTGCCCACCCAAGTCACACCCTGACCTAACCAAATAGAGAATAAAAAAGGCTCTCTAAGGGCTGGGCGTGACAATAATGAGAAAGCGTAAACAGTTTTTTTGTGCAAATGTATTAAATATAAAAACAGAAATACCTTATTTACGGTATTTAAGTATTCAGACCCTTTGCTATGATATTCGAAATTGAGCTCAGGTGCATCCTGTTTCCATTGATCATCCTTGATATGTTTCTACAACTTGATTGGGGTCCACCTCTGGTAAATTCAATTGATTAGACATGATTTGGAAAGGCACACACCTGTCTATATAAGGTCCCACAAGTTGACAGTGCATGTCAGAGCAAAAACCAAGCCATGAAGTCGAAGGAATTGTCCGTAGAGCTCCGAGACAGGATTGTGTCGGGGCACAGATCTGGGGAAGGGTATCAAAAAATGTCTGCAGCATTGAAGGACCCCAAGAACACAGTGGCCTCCATCATTCTTAAATGGAAGAAGTTTGGACCCACCAAGAGCTGCCCGGCTAAACCTTGTAATCGGGGGAGAAAGGCCTTAGTCAGGGAGGTGACCAAGCACCCGATGGTCACTCTAACAGAGCTCCAGAGTTCCTCTGTGGAGGTGGGAGAAGAAGGATAACCATCTCTGCAGCACTCCACCAATAGAGTGAACAGACGGAAGCCTCTCCTCTGTAAAAAAAACAAGGCACATGACAGCCCACTTCGAGTTTGCCAAAAAAGTACCTAAACGACTCTCAGACCATGAGAAAGATTCTCTGGTCTGATGAAACCAATATTGAGCTCTTTGGCCTGAATGCCAAGCATCATGTCTGGAGGAAACCTGGCACCATCCCTACAGTGAAGCATGGTGGTGGCAGCATCATCCCGTGGGGTGTTTTTTTTCCGTGGCAGGGACTGGGAGACGAGTCAGGATCGAGGGAAAGACGAATGGAGCAAAGTGAAGAGAGATCCTTGATGAAAACATGCTGCAGAGCTCTCAGGACCTCAGACTGGGGCGAAGGTTCACCTTCCAACAGGACAATGACCCTAAGCACATGGCCAAGACAACGCAGGAGTGGCTTTAGGAGAAGTCTCTGATTGTCCTTGAGTGGCCCAGCCAGAGACCAGACTTGAACCCGATCGAACATCTCTGGAGAGACCTGAAAATACCTGTGCAGCGACGCTCCCCATCCAACCTGACAGGGCTTGAGAGGATCTGCAGAGAAGAATGGAAGAAACTACCCAAATACAGGTGTGCAAAGTTTGTAGTGTCATACCCAAGAAGACTGGAGGCTGTAATCGCTGCCAGGGTGCTTCACCAAAGTACTGAGTAAAGGGTCTGAATACTTATGTAAATGTCATATTTCTGTTTATTTAAAAATAAAAAAAAATAAAAAAATGTCATTGTCATTATGGGGTATTGGGTGTAGATTGATGAAGGGAAAAACATCTATTTCATCCATTTTAGAATGAGGCTGTAAACGTAACAAAATGTGGAAAAAGTAAAGGGGTCTGAATACATTCCGAATGCTCTGTGTATCTTGTTTGGCAATAAATGTGATAGTCTCTCTGGAAAAAAAGTGTCTAGTGATCGGTTTCAAACAAACACATGTCTGTCATTTAACAACTCCATGCCATGATTAGATATGAAACATACACACCGATCTCTTTCGTAAGTATAAAAAAATACAGAATTACCAACATTTCTGAAAATGGATATAGCGTTTTGGAATCATAATAGAGCATTATATTACACGGAGCATACAAATGATATTTGACTTTATTTACATTGACTTGTGTTGCTCAACACTCGGTGGGTGAAAAGGCAATGAAACAATAGTGCATCATCTATCTATCTATCTATCTATCTATCTATCTATCTATCTATCTATCTATCTATCTATCTATCAGAACAAGCTCCATGAAATGACTGACGTTTTGTCCAGTGAAGACAGCAGTGATCCCAGCCTGTCTCAGAGACTTGATAGGCTTCATCTGGGAAAACAGGGTTTGGTCCCTCTCTGGAGGCTTCAGCAAATTAAAGGAGCCAACAACTACAAAGACAAACACAACACAGTCTGTTATATCACGCTTCAACAAAAATGTATCTTTGTGTCAATTTTGATTTGAGTTGTTTTGGATACTTTAAACCTTGTGGTTTATTGTAATGTACGAATGGTGTATGATTACTTGGGGGTTAATAGGTTTTTTGACATGTTAGCTAGCATACCCAAAGTGAAAATGCTAGCTCAAACTTCCCCTGGTGAGAGTGTCGCAGCTGACTTGGCCCATTCAAGATAACATGTTGCAGATCAATAAAATCTGGTTGGTTTAGACACAAAATAAATATCTAGCTAGTTAGTAATATAGTACTATAAAATTCTAATTTATACAAGTGGGTCGGATATAAAAGAATACAAGTGAAGAATACAAGTGAATACCGTTTGCTGGAGTTAACGGTAATCCATTAATAAAAGAGGTTCACACTTGCATTAGCTGGCCAAAATGACATGAAAAGTGATCAAAATGTATGAAAGAGCAGCTGAGCTGACTGATTTACACTGTTTCAATCCTACTCATTAGGAAATGTGACTGAGAATGAGATTTGGGGGCTTGGAGACTTGCTTTGATGTGGGTGTCTCTTGTGTGTGTGTTCGCACGCTGGAAGTATTTGTACATTCACTCTGCCAAAACAGTACACAGTTGCAGTCACTCACCCTTCTAAATAACTTGAAACAATTTAACCAGTTCTTGTGTCTGGAAGTCACCTAAGCAAACTAGCCAACTTCTTTCAGGCGGCTTGGTTTGATTTTGGGTAGCCCATCTGTGGGGCTAGTTAGGGACCGTCAATAAATTACACAATGTAAATGAGCAATATTTTCATCTTGTACACCTTTTAGTTTTCTCGTTAAATGCTTTCAATATTTATATATGAGTTTCTACCATTTATAAGTTGTTTTTAGGTTTTTTAAGTATTTAAATTGACATTTTTTGATATTGCACCATGTACATTGTGTAATTTACTGACGGCCCCTAACTAGCCCCATGGGATATTCAAAGTCAAACCAAATTCACCATGGTCGGCGTGGGCATAGCTATTGGGTTGCGTGCAGCTTCGCTCTGAATTGATGATTACTTGGATGCTGACAGCTATGGGCATGTGGGCAGGATAGAAATAAACCCAACACAAGGAAAACTGATACGCACAATGTATTCCTTACATCTGCAAATCTCCGTTTTGGACGATACTGACTTTATGACAAAAATTGTCCTATTTACACTTTGTAGCCAATTCTGACTAGAATGAATGTTTCTGACTCATACCAGAGAAGGTGATTGTTCAGCTCAGTCGCTATTTAACAGTATTGCAGTAATTTCAGCAATTATTTTGATTTTAGACAGCAAAGCAGTCGATATCCTATCCTAAACTTTTTGGAAGCGAGAGGCATCTTTTTAAAATGTATTTAAATGTTTTTTGAGGGGGTCGATCAGCTTTAATATTTTATATTTCTACTACCAGTCCCTTTCTATGTATAAACCTACCTTCACCACTCCAGTGTGATTCTTTAGAGGGTAGATCAGCTTTAATATTGCAGATAGTTTGTAGCTTCCATCAATGTAATTGTCTGCATCCTTTCCAATCCCCTATATATTTTTTGTATATATATATATATATATATATATATATACACAGTATATACACACATACATACAGTGGGGAGACCAAGTATTTGATACACTGCCGATTTTGCAGGTTTTCCTACTTACAAAGCATGTAGAGGTCTGTAATTTTTTTAATCATAGGTACACTTCAACTGTGAGAGACGGAATCTAAAACAAAAATGTTCTGATGTATCAATTACTTATGTCATGCAATAAAAGGCAAATGAATTACTTAAAACTCATACAATGTCATTTTCTGGATTGTTGTTTTAGATTCCGTCTACATATAGACATATACATACATATAAATACACACACATATATATATATATATATATATATATATATATATATATATATATATATATATATGTACTATATATATATATTTAGGGTTAGTGAAAAATAATGACGTAAAATATATTTTTAAAAGAAATGCATGGATGTATATATATATACACACACTACCATTCAAAAGTTTGGGGTCACTTGTTTTTGAAAGAAAAGCACATTTATTGTCAAATTTATCATTTTAAAAGGCTAATTGATCATTAGAAAAACCTTTTGCAATTATTTTAGCACAGCTGAAAACTGTTGTCCTTATTAAAGAAGCAATAAAACTGACCTTCAGTCTAGTTGAGTATTTGATTATAGGCTCAAAATAGGTTCGATTATAGGCTCAAAATGTCCAGAAACAAAGACCTTTCTTCGGAAACTCGTGAGTCTATTCTTGTTCTGAGAAATGAAGGCTATTCCATGCAAGAAATTGCCAATAAACTGAATATCTCGTACAATGTTGTGTACTACTCCATTCACAGAACAAACTGGCCCTAACCAGAATAGAAAGAGGAGTGGGAGGCCCCAGTGCACAATTGAGCAAGAGGACAAGTACATTAGAGTGTCTATCCCGGAGTTGCCTCTTCACTGTTGACGTTGAGACTGGTGTTTTGCGGGTACTATTCAATGAAGCTGCCAGTTGAGGACTTACCCACAAAACACCAGTCTCAACGTCAACAGTGAAGAGGCAACTCCGCGATGCTGGCCTTGTAGGCAGAGTTGCAAAGAAAAATCTCAGACTGGCCAATAAAAAGAAAAGATTAAGACGGGCAAAAGAATATAGACACTGGACAGAGGAAGATTGGAAAAAAGTGTTATGGACAGACGGATCTAAGTGTGAGGTGTTTGGATCACAAAGAAGAACATTTGCGAGACGCAGAAAAAAAATTAAAAGATGCTGGAGGAGTGATTGATGCCATCTATCAAGCATGGTGGAGGCAATGTGATGGTCTGGGTGTGCTTTGGTGGTGCTAAAGTGGGAGAGCTACATATGGACATTACCAAAATAAATGATCTAATGACTGTCTCTTCGCCGCAAAATCTACAGAGCTGGGAAGGTTGTGTCTCCCATATATATATATATAACATTCTATTGTTTCCAAGAATTTTGTATAAAAATTTAATAGAAAAGTTTTGAATCCGGTGTCATTTTCCGTATCAGTTCCTATGGAATCGGTACATCGAAAATCTCTTGCCAACTATTTTGCAATCTATATGGCACAGCTGTCAATTATGGTTTGGTGAATCATGGATGACTCCATCATTTGTAAAAAGTTTCAGTAAATTATTTTTGGTATCATTTCCATGTTGAAGATTAAAAAATAATTTGGTGCATTTTTCCCCATATTCCATCCAGTTCGAACAATTATCTGGAGGTGTCTTGCAAAGTTCTCAATGCTCCTTACCAGAAGAGGCCACCTGTACATGTTGCATGGAGCCAGTAGCGTTTCTCATTGAGGGGGAGTATATCGGGGTCAAAGATGAGGATGATGCCAGGGGCGGGGTGGGGTAGCGAGGCTGGGGAGGCACCTCCTTCACCGGCTGCTGGGGACACATACGGGACAGGATTGAGGAGTATGTCAATGAATAAACAGTAATAGATAAATATATTGGAACAAAGATATATTACAAATGAATTACACATATATTTAGTATTGTAATGTATATAGAGAAATATATATATTTACAATATATTTATGATATTATATACTCTGTATGTATATGTGCACTGAGTGTACAAAACATAAAGAACACCTTCCTAATATTGAGTTGCACCCCCCCCTTTTGCCCTCAGAACAGCCTCAAATAGTTGGGGCATGGAATCTACAAATTTGGCTGGATGTATTTTGGGTGGTGGACCATTCTTGATACACACGGGAAACTGTTGAGCGTGAAAACCCCAGCAGCTTTGCAGTTCTTGACACAAACCGGTGCTCCTGGCACCTACTACCATACCCCATTCAAAGGCACTTCAATCTTTTGTCTTGCCCTACACCCTCTGAATGGCACACATACACAATCCCTGTCCCAATTGTCTCAAGGCTTAAAAATCCTTCTTTCCTGCAGTGGGCTAAATCAGGGTCACACAGAGTGTTTCTTGGTAGTCTTAACCAAATCTAATTTGAAACAAAAGTATACACCTCACACGCATGGTTATGGGCTTACAAGAAATACCAGGTCAGATATAAGAGTTGAAATGTATTAAATGTAGAGTTTTCATCACAATATTACACTTTATATACATCACAGAAGACTGAAATATAACAAAAAAATTGACAATTTTGAGTAAAAAAAAAAAGGTTTATTAATTACTAAATTATGAAAAATAGGAACAACATTCCAACCATGAGGCCACTAGGTCATTTGACGTCAGGAAAAGGCTACCCTGTCTCTTCCCCTTCATCTACACTGATTGAAGTGGTTTTAACAAGGGACATCAATAAGTGACATCAATAAGTGATCGAAGACGATAGCTTTCACCTGGATTCACCATGTCTGTCTATGTCATGGAACAGCCAGTGTTCATAATGTTTTGTATACTCAGTTTAGAAACATATAATATGTATTACAACACAATCACTAGCAGAAGGAGACTGGGAAAGCTGCCGTTAACGTCAATATTGCATGTTTGTAAACAACAGCTGGTGCAGGAAATCTAAGGAAGTCTCTAGATTCGGCTCGCTTGAAGTCGAGTATCTTGTGATAAAATGCAGACCACTATTTGCCTTGAGAGTTTTCAGCTATACTTTCCGTGGCTGTTTATTTACCCCCACAGATGGATGCTGGCACTAAGACCGCACTCGGTCAGCTGTATAAGGAAATAAGAAAACAGGAAACAACTCACCCAAAGGTGACACTCCTAGTGACCAGAGATTTTAATGCCGCTTACAAGCAAAAATTAAATCAGGTAGCACCAGTGACTCGGTCTATAAAAAAGTGGTCAGATGAAGTAGATGCTAAACTACAGGACTGTTTTGCTAGCACAGACTGGTAAATGTTCCGGGATTCTTCCGATGGCATTAAGGAGTACACCACATCAGTCACTGGCTTTATCAATAAGTGCATCGAGGATGTCGTCCCCACAGTGACTGTACGTACATATCCCAAACAGAAGCCATGGATTACAGGCAACATTCTCAATGAGCTAAAGGGTAGAGCTGCCGCTTTCAAGGTGCAGGACCCTAACCCGGAAGCTTATAAGAAATCCTGCTATGCCCTCCGATGAACCATCAAACAGGCAAAGCGTCAATATAGGCCTAAGATTGAATCGTACTACACCGGCTCCGACGATCGTCTTATGTGGCAGGGCTTGCAAACTATTATATACTACAAATGGAAGCACAGCTGCAAGCTGCCCAGTGACATGAGCCTACCAGACGAGCTAAATCTTCTATACTCGCTTCGAGGCAAGCAACACAGAGGCATGAATGAGAGCATCAGCTCTTCCGGATGACTGTGTGATCAAGCTCTCCATAGCCAACGTGAGTAAGACCTTTAAACAGGTCAACATACACAAGGCTGCGGGGCCAGACGGATTACCAGGACGTGTGCTCCGGGCATGTGCTGACCAACCTGCAGGTGTCTTCACTGACATTTTCAACATATCCTTGATTGAGTCTGTAATACCAACATGTTTCAAGCAGACCACCATAGTCCCTGTGCCCAAGAACACGAAGGCAACCTTCCTAAATGACTACAGAGCCATAGCACTCACGCCCGTAGCCATGAAGTGCTTTGAAAGGATGGTAATGGCTCACATCAACACCATTATCCCAGAAACCCTAGACCCACTCCAATTTGCATACTGCCCAAACGGATCCACAGATGATGCAATCTCTATTGCACTCCACACTGCCCTTTCCCACCTGGACAAAAGGAACACCTACGTGAGAATGCTATTCATTGACTACAGCTCAGCGTTCAACTCCATAGTACCCTCAAAGCTCATCACTAAGCTAAGGATCCTGGGACTAAACACCTCCCTCTGCAACTGGATCCTGGACTTCCTGACGGACCACCCCCAGGTGGTGAGGGTAGGTAGCAACACATCTGCCACGCTGATCCTCAACACTGGAGCCCCTCAGGGGTGCGTGCTCCGTCCCCTCCTGTACTCCCTGTTCACCCATGACTGCATGGCCAGGCACGACTCCAACACCATCATTAAGTTTGCAGACGACACAACAGTGGTAGCAGCGGCCTGATCACCGACAACGACGAGACAGCCTATAGGGAGGAGGTCAGAGACCTGGCCGGGTGGTGCCAGAATAACAACCTATCCTTGAACGTAACCAAGACTAGGGAGATGATTGTGGACTACAGGAAAAGGAGGACCAAGCGCGCCCCCATTCTCATCGACAGGGCTGTTGTGGAGCAGGTTGAGAGCTTCAATTTTTTTGGTGTCCACATCACCAACAAACTAGAATGGTCCAAACACATCAAGACAGTCGTGAAGAGGGCACGACAAATCCTATTCCACCTCAGGAAACTAAAAATATTTGGCATGGGTCCTACAGCTGCAACATCGAGAGCATCCTGGGTGATAATGCATATGTTAATCATATGTGCAAAGTCACTTTAATCATATCTACATGCACATATTACCTCAATCAGCCCGACTAACCTGTGTCTATATACATGTAGCCTCGCTGCTGTTATTTTTCACTGTCTTTTTACTGTTGTTTTTATTTCTTTACTTACCTATTGTTCACCCCATAACCTTTTTGAACTGTTGGTTAGAGCCTGTGAGTAAGCATTACACTGTAAGGTCTACACCTGTTGTATTCGGCGCACGTGACAAATACACTTTGATTCGATTTATTCAACGGTGACTGGTTTTCCCAGACTTCAGGGTCGGTCACCTTGCTGCTCTCCATTTCCGCCCGTGAATAGGTTCCTCCTTTTGTCCAGGTAGGTGCAGGATAGTTCAAGGTCAAGTCCAAGGAGTATCTTCAGACCCAGAGCCTCTAATACACTGTTGGTCTCCCACTCCTCTCTTTCTCTCTGGATGGGAACACTCTCTGAAAGACAGGGTCAGAGAGGCAGAACACCACATGACATAGCAGTTGCCATTACTGTCGGATGATAATCAGTAGTGAATTGGGTTAGCCATACTGTTCACATCACATTTCACCTACATTAAGCATTTTAACAACAACAACGATGACGACATCAGCAACTCACAGACCCGAGCTGGCCAAGAGTACCCCACCTAGAGAGAAACGTGACCTCAGAACATGACCCACGAGTCGATAAGAGGCCCCAAACCAATCTTCTAAGAGACCAAGACCCCCAGGAAGGAGGATACATACAGTATGCTAACACCCACACAAGCACACACACACACTACTGTACACAAAGTCCAGAGGTAAAAGCTAGGGGTGAAACGTGAGCCCAGACTGTTGAATGTAGCATACCCCCCCCCATGGGATGTAGGAGACAGACAGTGAGTGTGTAAGAGGTCAGACACCTGATAGTACGGTTCAGGTAACCTTAGTGATTCACAGGATGTTTAAGGACTTAATGCTATTCATTAGCCTAAATGCTACAGGGTCCACTTATGGTAGGCTGTGCCACCCAATAACACTACACTGGTACTTAATCCAAGTGCTGTGGTTCTTTAGCTACAGTGAAACACACTCTAATTAGTCAATATTAAGATATCAAGAGCCTAATTGAAAGAAGGATTCATTGAATGCATGAACACATAAGCAAACGCATTGCTTTCCATATCTAATTTTGAGAAAGCTTGTTTTATAAGCCCCCCCCCCCACACACAATCACAGCAATGATTCCTATTACTGAAAGATAGGGTCAATATGAAACTATATAAATCACTATCTGTTCACAGTAGTAGGAGTTTATCAGTCACCTCACCTGCAGACACACTGAACAACAATGTGAGACAAAAGTAATGGTGTAAGTGTCCCTACTATAGTTATTTCCCCATTTTATAAAATAAAAACATCCTTTGGTTCAAGGAATTCGACAACATGGCTCGGCATCCATTGTTTCAGAAAGTCATTTGTGTTAATACTAAAACTACTGACAATATGTCTAGACACAGATCTGTCTCTGCTGGTGAAACTCTACCCTGCAGTACTCCAATAACTATGGTTCCCACATCATTCTTTGTATTTTTATACTAGAGATTCCTCTAAGCAAAGATGTATACTTACAATAACTGCTGGATTCCCGGCATAGATGAAGTGCTGGTATGTTTGAGAAACGCTCTTCAACTTCTTTGACGCCCTCTTTAGCCCGGGCCAGCCAATGAACAAGGAAGAGTGGCCCATGTTCCAAACCCTCAGACAGGGGCCTTCTTAATGTTAATTATTCAAGGGTGGGATTGGATGTCCTGGGATATTAATAGAGTTAATTGGATTCAAGGGAACCAAAGGCTGGGGGAGGTGAAAGAAATGACATGTGGATGATGTATGGAACCAAAGGTTGGGGGCAGGTGAAAGAAATGACATGTGGATGTATGTATGCGAGGGAACCAAAGGCTGGGGGCAGGTGAAAGAAATGACATGTGGATGTATGTATGGGAGGGAACCAAAGGCTGGGGGCAGGTGAAAGAAATGACATGTGGATGTATGTATGGGAGGGAACCAAAGGCTGGGGGCAGGTGAAAGAAATGACATGTGGATGTATGTATGGGAGGGGACCAAAGGCTGGGGGCAGGTGAAAGAAATGACATGTGGATGTATGTATGGGAGGGAACCAAAGGTTGGGGGCAGGTGAAAGAAATGACATGTGGATGTATGTATGCGAGGGAACCAAAGGCTGGGGGCAGGTGAAAGAAATGACATGTGGATGTATGTATGGGAGGGAACCAAAGGCTGGGGGCAGGTGAAAGAAATGACATGTGGATGTATGTATGGGAGGGAACCAAAGGCTGGGGGCAGGTGAAAGAAATGACATGTGGATGTATGTGGGAGGGGACCAAAGGCTGGGGGCAGGTGAAAGAAATGACATGTGGATGTATGTATGGGAGGGGACCAAAGGCTGAAATGACATGTGGATGTATGATTGACATGTGGATGTATGTATGGGAGGGAACCAAAGGCTGGGGGCAGGTGAAAGAAATGACATGTGGATGTATGTATGGGAGGGAACCAAAGGCTGGGGGCAGGTGAAAGAAATGACATGTGACAAAGGAAGGCGAGCAATGCCTGTCAGTCAGATTGAAGGCAGCGAGGCATTGAATAGCGCTTGGCTGATTGGCTCGCCATTATGTTGTGGTGGCGGAGACACTCATTGGCATCAGACTATTGATTGATAAAGAGATCTGGCTTTGCAGTGATGGGGCCAGAACAACATTATTGAGGCTGTATGGGAGAACTTTTTGGGTACGAAAAGGCAAAGCACCAAAGCTAGAAACGCACACACGCACTGGCGCCACCCCCCCCCCCTCCCAAACACATGCTCGCGCTCACAATTCCACATACACACAACAGGCCATGCTCCCCAATATGTCCCAGATTACAAAGCCCTTTTAATCCCTGAATTGTGAATTGTCCTGTAATCCCTTCTGCACCATCCCCACCATGGCACACTATTGAGCCCCATTGTGTGGAGTAATAAGCAAAACATTTATGTCTCTGTTATTAAGGGATTAGGCTTAATGACCTGTTTGTCTGGCCTGAGAACATCCTGGGTGCATTATCAATTATGGAGGGAGGCCATCACGGGCGTCGAGGACCACACACACACACACACACACACACACACACACACACACACACACACACACACACACACACACACACACACACACACACACACACACACACACACACACACACACACACACACACACACACTGAACAGGTAGGGCCAAACACACACACACACACTGAACAGGTAGGGCCAAACACACACACACACTGAACAGGTAGGGCACACAACACACACACACACACACACACACACACACACACACACACACACACACACACACACACACACACACACACACACACACACACACACACACACACACACACACACACACACAGGTAGGGCCAAACACACACACACACACACACACAGGGCCAAACACACACACACACACACACACACACACACACACACACACACACACACACACACACACACACACACACACACACACACACACACACTGAACACACACACACACACACACACACACACACACACACACACACACACACACACACACACACACACACACACACACACACACACACACACACACACACACACACACACACACACACACACACACACACTGAACAGGTAGGGCCAAACACAGACACACACACACTGAACAGGTAGGGCCAAACGCACACACAAGACACACGGACACACACATTGGCTGTTCATCCCAAAAAATGAATGATCAAGTATTTGATTAATTGAATCCGCTGTGTTAGTGCTGGACCGGAGCAAAAACACGCACACCATGTAGGTTCCCCAGGAAGAGGAATGAATAGCACTGCATTAGAGATGCTCAGAGTTCTCGATGTCCAGTTGAGTTGTCCAGCACATCTATGATCTTCAGCTAATAAATGATGCCAAACAAAATCCAAACAAAGGACACAAGCAAGTGTTGCATAAATGTCACATTTATTTCACTTTATTTCGACAACTGGTTACGTGTCCCACAAACATTAGAAGACACTGGAACTCCAACACTCAAAGATAACGTGAGCACTGAGATGATGTCACAGGCCAGTTATTATGGTATAAAGGAACGGGGGGGGGGGGGGTTACATCTGTGCGATTGGCTGTGGTGGATCCTATCAGGTTAATTATTTACAAGAAAGGTGCCAATCAAATGTCAAGAAGAGTCAATACCCGAGTCGTGGAGGTGGGCGTTTCTCTACAGGGCTGCACTGAGGGGGATAGGACATCAATAGCAAGCAGTAAGGAAAAGAGAGAGAGGCCAGGGTGAGGAAGAGACACATCTACATGCTTGGATCCAGGGAATGTCATGTTAAAAAAGCAGTCAAATCAGTGAAAGAGCCAATCCATATTCGTCTATAGCCAGATCACTGAACTTCAAATGCATTGTTTTAACTTGCAGTGAATTCTTCTTTGAGGACAGGAAGTCAGCAAATCCTAGCATTAACAAGTAGAGTTACGAGTCCCCTTTACAGTAGATGCAGTAAGATGCATTTAAGGTGCTACACGCTAAAGCGACAATAGTACAGTTGAAAAAACAACAACATCTCCTTCTGTTGAAGGATATCCTACCCCCCCAACCAATCTTACTCACACATCATTCATTCAATTATGAGATGTGATAAATACAATAAATTAGACTTGGATGACAATTCAATAGCTCAAACATTCCCCGCTGTCATACTCCACCTCCAAATAGCAACAATAATTCATAAATAGAGCTTTATTTTCTTCCATTGTTCGAGCAGACAAAATAAAGTGGCATACCAGTGTACAACAAAGCTTAAAATGTATACACCAAGATTGACCCCAACCCGACCCACCATATGAATCCCAGATTCCGTAGTTAGTGGTATTTACCTAGCGATAGGTCGTGTTTTTGGTGTCAGCGTTCTAGAATCAGAAAATAGAAAGAACCGCTAGTATATAACAGCAATTATATTCCTTATTGGGAGGATATGTTTATAATTGGAGGCTATAAACGCGTAGTTATGGGACAGCGTGTGAGCATGCCATGTCTTGCACGTTTTACCTTGCCGTGGCTATCTCAGCATGCTCTGTAGGTTGGCTGGCCTAAAGCATGCACGATCTGCTGCACGGGAGAATTGTGTTTGACCCGAACCACGGCCCTCGCAGTAAGAACAAGGAACAACAGTAAGACATGATCCAATTGGCTGTCTGGCCACGGCCCCGGTCTGCTGCGCTAACACGCGACGTTACCGTAAACGCAAGACTAGCACTTGATTTTCAATAAAGCACGGTCACGCAAGAGCATAGCACAGCTAGACTAGGAGACAACCGGCAACTTTAGTTTGAAATTTCCCATCTTTTATGGGCTGCTAGACCAACGTAGCGCTGAAAGAGTCCCTTTGCGTTTACTTCAGTCGGCAGCGCCCCCTTGATTGACTTAGGACTCGTTTTGTTCCAGTGAGCAGTTTGCATGTCATCTGGATGTAGCAGTATGGTCACAGAAACAATAAACGGCTTCCTAAGTCCCTGGATGTGAGACAGGTTCACGCTGTATAGGTTTCGGATTCAAACGCCAGGCTGTAAAACGAGCTATACAAAAGCAGAGCAGAGGATGTTATAAGACGCTACTTTACAACAAGGAGCTGACGTAGGCTATATACTGTATTAGGGCTATTTAATCCAAACGGATAGATCCACATGGACACATAGAGTCGATAGAAGGCTCATAGCATCCCAGTAAATACATGTTTGCTCTGATACATGTAGTACTGAGCGAACGTGGTGGACGTCAACGATGTGAAAGTGTGGGATTGATGAAAAACTGGAAAGAAAGAGAGAAGGGGGGGGGCACTACCTGGTGCATAACGATGTACTTTCGGACTCACAACTAGACTGTCGAAAAAAAAAAGGTCAAAAATATCCCACTAACCCGTCAATACAAGTAGGATCAAATGTGTCCTTACAATTATTCAACATTACCGTAACCATAGAAGGGAATGAACGTCAACTTGAGTTCCCAGCCCAGCTCCTGCTTGCCTCCCTACCACTGAGGAAGTACAGTTCCCGCTCAGCCCAGTCAAAACTGTTTGCTGCTCTGGCCCCCCAATGGTGGAACAAACTCCCTCACGACGCCAGGACAGCGGAGTCAATCACCACCTTCCGGAGACACCTGAAACCCCACCTCTTTAAGGAATACCTAGGATAGGATAAAGTAATCCTTCTCACCCCCTCCCCCCCTTAAAATATTTAGATGCACTATTGTAAAGTGGCTGTTCCACTGGATGTCATAAGGTGAATGCACCAATTTGTAAGTCGCTCTGGATAAGAGCGTCTGCTAAATGACTTAAATGTAAATGTAAACTTGCTCGATTGGAACCATTCTCAGTGTATCCACATGGTGTAATTCACTTATAAACAGACATTCAGGGTCAACATAGAGGAGAGGAATAGTAGGTTTTGATGTTTTGAAGATTACATTAATATCTCTAAAACCTGGGAGCAATTTTGTCAAGTCTACACAACAGAGAATATCTTTACTATTTAAAACTGAGATTGGAATGCTTTGGTTTAAAGCAACTGAGTGAAATAAAGTGTACATAATGCAACAATAAAGTGAGTGAAATAAAGTGTACATAATGCAACAATAAAGTGCGACGTGACAAAACTGGTCAGTGATCCCATACAAATAAAAAAAGAACAAATAACGTACATACACAAATCATATGGAAAAACACACAAGGTGAAAATAAATCAAGGACACAACTACTCTCCACTGTCAGGCAGCCAGCGAAATTACATACTTTATACTCTACTGTAGCAAACGTGTTACTATGAAATGTCAGCACAGCGAACTCACCATTATCCAAACATGGAGGCCAAAGAGTCATCCTATTGTCCTATCATATTCTATCCATCATATTACCCAACTATTACAATTCTATCCCACTGTATTCTGTCCAAAACATTGGCAACAAAACATTGTCCGATTATGTCACTTTTCACCCTACACTGTCCAATGTACCTTCACAGCATCCCATCTATCGCACTGTATATCGTCCAAAACCTTGGATACAAAACAGATGCAATGACAACGAGTTACAGTATGGATCCGCTGTTTTAACATGAGAAAGAGCATTGATAGGTACTGCCATCTTCCCTGCACTAAACACACACACACAGACACAGAGATATCTTATGAGAGGACTAGAAAAGGGAATATACCATTTTCCCATGATTCTTTTTCTTATTAGACTACAGTGTTTATAAGAAATACACGAGAGGTTTGGATATGGGGCATCATATACAAATAGTGGGTGGTAGCAGTAAGTTGCATGATGTTGGAACTGATAACAACTCGGACTAAGACATAAACGTTATATTCTTCCTTTGTTTGGCTAAACCCTATAGGGGTCTGTAAGCCTGGAAGGTAAGGTCTACATACACATGACAATAAGGAGCATCACAGCCAGCGGAGCTAAGCCCCACTACTCAGGGTTGTGTTGTTAGTTAGTCTTACAGTATATGGGTTTTAATGGTCTTTAATGGGTAGTTTATACCATGCATGATCCAGGTAACCAGGAAGAGGCGTCAAATAGGAGATCGGCTGGGATGGTTTTAAGTGCTGTTTGAGGACGTTATCAGCGACAGGATGGAGCACTGTTAGGATGGAGAGCAGCGCAGGAGAGCTGTTTAGATAAGGTATATACAGCAGAGGGTCCGTGGAGATTTCAGATGCCCCCCCCCCCCCGACAGCAGGTGTTCCTGTTTCTCACATCCTCTGGCCTGACTTTCTTCTGGAGAGCTTAGACCTTGAAGAGGTAAGAGAGGGGAGGGTTAATCTGAAATAAGTGTTTACAAGGAGATTGAACTAATCTGGTATCACACTAAAAATCAAGAGTTGAGGAAAGGAACACGTAAGGTAACCAGGTTGAGGCAGTGAGGGGTTCCTATACCTGATGGTTCCGGCGAGCAGGGGGTTAAAAGCATACAGCCAGTCATGCATCTCCTTGTCATTACTGGCCTGGAGGAGTATTCCACGATGTTCGGTGCACACTGCAAATGTGTTTGGAGTCTAAAAACAGAGAGCATATTCTGTGGTTACAAGGAGGATGACACATGGTAAATTAGCTACATTTGGAAAGATCCAGGATAACATTACGTAAGGGTATATGTATTATATATTTACAAATATATTGACAGAACAAATGTATATTCCAGCAAATGTATTTGTAGAATATTGTATTTGTGGTATATTAATAGTATATTCCTGAAAACATGTATGATGTATTTGCAACACATTAATGACATACAGTACCAGTCAAAAGTTTGGACACCTACTCATTCAAGGGGTTCTCTCTATTTGTACTATTTTCTACATTGTAGAATAATAGTGAAGACTTCAAAACTATGACATAACACATATGGCATCATGTAGTAATCAAAAAAGTGTTAGCAAATCAAAATATATTTTATCTTTTGTATTTTTCAAAGTAGCCACCATTTGCCTTGATGACAGCTTTGCACACTCTTGGCACTCTCCATCCTGGTCATATAGCCCTTACACAGCCTGGAGGTGTGATTTGGTCATTGTCCTGTTGAAAAACAAATGATAGTGGGACTAACACACAACCCAACCCGGCTGTGCGCATGGGCCATCTAGCATGCATTAACTTTGTCCCCCCCCACATCAAACGCGATCACGACACGCAGGTTAAAATATCAAATCAAACTCTGAACCGATTACATTAATTTGTGGACAGGTCGAAAAGCATTAAACATTTATGGCAATTTAGCTAGCTGGCTTGCACTTGCTAGCTAAGTTGTCCTATTTAGCTAGCTTGCTGTTGCTAGCTAATTTGTCCTCGATATAAAACATTGAGTTGTTATTTTACCTGCTATTTTACCTAAAATGCTAAAAGGTAATCCACAAATAAAACAGTCAATCGAATCATTTCTAGTCATCTCTCCTCCTTCTAGGATTGTTATTATCTGAACTTTATATTGTGATTGGCAACATTCATAAATAAGGTGCATTACCGCCAACGACCTCGTTCGTCTTTCAGCCCCCCAAGAGGGTATAACCAATGAGGAGATAGTACGTGGGTACCTGCTTCTATAAACCAATGAGGAGATGGGAGAGGCAGGACTTGCTGCGAGATCTGCATCACAAATATAACTTTATTTTAGCGCCTGTCAACGCATACCCTCGTTGGCGTGTGGGTGCAATAATTGAATAATATAGATTTCTAAATGTATTTTGCAACGCTAGCGCACACGACGCTAAATGACCATTGCCCTGTAGCACTCACTTCCGTCAAGAGCTTTGAGAGACTAGTCAAGGACTATATCACCTCCACCCTACCTGACAGCCTAGACCCACTCCAATTTGCTTACCACCCCAATAGGTTCACAGACGACGCAATCGCAATCACACTGCACACTGCCCTAACCCATCTGGACAAGAGGAATACCTATGTAAGAATGCTGTTCATCGACTACAGCTCAGCATTTAACACCATAGTACCCTCCAAACTCGTCATTAAGTTCGAGACCCACCCCGCCCTGTGCAACTGGGTCTGTGACTTCCTGACGGGCCGCACCCAGGTGATGAGTGTAGGTAACAACATCTCCACCCCGCTGATCCTCAACACTGGGGCCCCACAAGGGTACGTTCTCATCCCTCTCCTGTACTCCCTGTTCACCTATGACTGCATGGCCATGCACTCCTCCAACTCAATCATCAAGTTTGCAGACAACACTACAGTCGTAGGCTTGATTACCAACAACGACAAGATGGCCTACAGAGAGGAGGTGAGGGTGTCAGGAAAATAACCTCACACTCAATGTCAACAAAATAAAGGAGATGATCGTGGACTTCAGGAAACACCAGAGGGAGCAGCCCCTTTATCCACATTGTTGGGACAGTAGTGGAGAAGGTGGAAAGTTCCTAGGCGTACACATCACGGACAGACTGAAATGGTCCACCCACACAGACAGCATGGTGAAGAAGGCGCAGCAGCGCCTCTTCAACCTCAGGAGGCTGAAGAAATTTGGCTTGTCACCAAAAACACTCAAACTTTTACAGATGCACAATCGAGAGCATCCTAGTAGTAGTAGTAGTGGTTAGTTTGCAGCAATTCGACCATGAAGGCCTGATTCACTCAGTCTCCTCTAAACAGTTGATGTTGAGATGTGTCTGTTACTTGATTACTTGAACTCGGTGAAGCATTTATTTGGGCTGCAATTTCTGAGGCAGGGAACTCTATTGAACTTATCCTCTGCAGCAGAGGTAACCCTGTGTCTTCATTTCCTGTGGCGGTCCTCACGAGAGCCAGTTTCATCACAGGGCTTGAAGGTTTTTGCGACTGCACTTGAAGAAATTGTCAATGTTTTTGACATTTTCTGGATTGACTGACCATGTCTTAAAGCAGTGATGAACTGTCGTTTCACTTTGCTTATTTGCCATAATATGGACTTGGTCTGTTACCAAATAGGGCTATCTTCTGAATTACCACCCATACCTTGTCTCAACACAAGTGATTGTCTCAAACACATTAAGAAAGGAAAAACATTTCACAAATTAACTTTTAACAAGACACACCTGTTCATTGAAACACATTCCAGGTGACTACCTCATGAAGCTGGTTGAGAGAATGCCAAGAGTGTGCAACGCTGTCATCAAGGCAAAGGGTGGCTACTTTGAAGAATCTCAAATATTGTTTAACACTTTTTTGGGGAGTACTACATGATTCTATTTGTGTTATTTCATAGTTTCGATGTCTTCACAATTAATCTGCAATGTAGAAAATAGTACAAATAAAATAAAACCCTTGACTGGTACTGTACAATACATGACCAAAAGTATGTGGACACCTGCTCATCACATTCCAAAATCATGAGCATTAATACGGATTTGGTCCCCGCTTTACTGCTATTATTCCATACCGATCTCGAACAAACCATTTCTGTCTTAGGCTTGTGTACGGCTACTCGGCCATGGAAACCCATTTCATGAAGCTCCCGATGAACAGTTCTTGTGCTGACGTTGCTTCCAGAGGCAGTTTGGAACTCGGTAGGGAGTGTCGCAAACGAGGACAGACGATGTTTACACGCTTCAGCACTCGACGGCCCCTTTCTGTGAGCTTGTGTGGCCTACCACTTCACAGCTAAGCCGTTGTTGCTCCCAGACGTTTTCACTTCACAATAACAGCACTTACAGTTGACCAGGGAAGCTCGAACAGGGCAGAAATTTGACAAACTGACTTGTTGGAAGGGTGGCATCCTATGACGGTGCCACGTTGAAAGTCACTAAGCTCTTCATTAAGGCTATTTTACTGTCAATGTTTGTCTATGGATATTGCATGGCTGTGGGCTACAATTTTATACCTGTCAGCATTGGGTGTGACTGAAATAGCCAAATCCACTCATTTGGAGGGGTGTCCACATACAAGTGTATGTGTTAAATATTTTTCCATTTGGACAATTGAAAATGAGATGGTGCATCTCAAGTTATTTCATCCTGTAAAATGGCTAATAAATAAACATATTTACAGTGCATTCGGAAAGTATTCAGACCCCTTGACTTTTTCCACATTTTGTTACGTTACAGCCTCATTCTAAAACGGATTAAATAGATTTTTGTTCCTACCCCGTGATGACAAAGTAAAAACAGTTTTCTTTACATAAAATAAAAAACTGAAATATGACATTTACATAAGTATTCAGACCTTTTAATCAGTACTTTGTTGAAGCACCTTTGGCAGCGATTACAGTCTCGAGTCTTCTTGGGTATGAAGCTACAAGCTTGGCACACCTGTGTTTGGGGAGTTTCTCCCATTCTTCTCTGCAGATCCTCTGTTAGGTTGGATGGGAGAGTGTCAGTGCACAACTATTTTCAGGTCTCTCCAGAAATGTTAGAGGTTCAAGTCCGGGCTCTGGCGGGAAGGTGAACCTTCTCCCCGGTCTGAGGTCCTGAGCGCTCTACAGCAGGCTTTCACCGAGGATCTCTGTACTTTGCTCCATTCATCTTTCCCTCGATTCTGACTAGTCTCCCAGTCCCTGCCGATGAAAAACATTCCCACAGCATGATTCTGCCACCACCATGCTTCACCGTAGGGTATTGGCCAGGTGATGAGCAGTGCCTGGCTTCCTCCAGGCGTGACGCTTGGCATTAAGGCCAAAGAGTTCAATCTTGGTTTCATCAGACCAGATAATCTAAATGCCTGATTGCTGCAGAGATGGATGTTCTTCTGTAAGGTTCTCCACAGAGGAACTCTGGAGCGCTGTCAGAGTGACCATCGGGTTCTTGGTCACCTCCCTGACCAAGGCCCTTCTCACACCAATTGCTCAGTTTGGCCGGGTGGCCAGCTCTAGGAAAAGTCTTGGTGGTTCCAAACTTCTTCCATTTATGAATGATGGATGCCACTGTGTTCTTGGGTACCTTCAATGCTGCAGAAAGGTTTTTTTACCCTTCCCCCAGATTTGTGCCTCAACACAATCCTGTTTCGGAGCTCTAGGGACAATTCCTTCGACCTCATGGCTTGGTTTTTGTTCTGACATGCACTGTCAACTGTGGGACCTTATATAGACAGACAGGCGTGTGCCTTTCCAAATCATGTCCAATCAATTGAATTTACCAGAAGTGGACTTCAATCAAGTTGTAGAAATCTCAAGGATGATCAATGGAAACAGGACCCACCTGAGCTCAAGTTCAAGGTACAAGGTACTTCTGTGATTTCTTCTTAATACATTTGCAAAAACGTTTTCAACTTGTCATTATGGGGTATTGTGTGTAGAGTGATGAGGTGGAAAAAAGGCTAGAATCCATTTTAGAATAAGGCTGTGATGTAACAAAATGTGTAAAAAGTTGAGCGGTCTGAATATTTTCCAAATGCGCTGTATGTTATATTTGAAAGTAGTTCTGGTTGGTCGTACCCGGAGCAGAGTCTGCTTGTCCTCGCTGTATTCCACCTGGGCGGAGGAGAGGTTGATGACGGAACGCTCCACGCTGTCCCTCTCGTTGCGGTACAGGTAGACGTAGGGCCGGCGCACCACTACATAGCGCTTCACCCAACCACTGGTGTGGGGCTCCAGGAAGTGTAGGTAGCCTTTCTTAGACACGATGGGGCTGAAATAAACATCATTTCTATTTGATTATTTGTTGTTGATAAAGTTTTAAGAATCAGCAACAAAAAAAACTGCCCATTCAATACATTGATTATTATCCAAATAACTCAGGTGTTGTTTATATATTTTCCAACATTAAAGGGATTCTAAATAATGAATCTAGCATGGATACTGCCCGTCATAATTCACAACAATATCATACTGCATGACTCATCTGGTCTCTATGGAACCCTGTACAGTAGTCCCAGTTTAATCATACTTTTGTTACAGTGGGGCAAAAAAGTATTTAGTCAGCCACCAATTGTGCAAGTTCTCCCACTTAAAAAGATGAGAGAGGCCTGTAATTTTCATCATAGGTACACTTCAACTATGACAGACAAAATGAGAAGGCCTCCAGAAAATCACATTGTAAGATTTTTAATTAATTAATTTGCAAATTATGGTGGAAAATAAGTATTTGGTCAATATATAGCCTTTGTTGGCAATGACAGGGGTCAAACGTTTTCTGTAAGTCTTCACAAGGTTTTCACACACTGTTGCTGGTATTTTGGCCCATGCAGATCTCCTCTAGAGCAGTGATATTTTGGGGCTGTTGCTGGGCAACACGGACTTTCAACTCCCTCCAAAGATTTTCTATGGGGTTGAGATCTGGAGACTGGCTAGGCCACTCCAGGACCTTGAAATGCTTCTTACGAAACCACTCCTTCGTTGCCCGGGCGGTGTGTTTGGGATCATTGTCATGCTGAAAGACCCAGCCACGTTTCATCTTCAATGCTCTTGCTGATGGAAGAAGGTTTTCACTCAAAATCTCACGATACATGGCCCCATTCATTCTTTCCTTTACACGGATCAGTCGCCCTGGTCCCTTTGCAGAAAAACAGCCCCAAAGCATGATGTTTCCACCCCCATGCTTCACAGTAGGTATGGTGTTCTTTGGATGCAACTCAGCATTCTTTGTCCTCCAAACACGGTGAGTTGAGTTTTTACCAAAAAGTTATATTTTGGTTTCATCTGACCATATGACATTCTCCCAATCTTCTTCTGGATCATCCAAATGCTCTCTAGCAAACTTCAGACGGGCCTGGACATGTACTGGCTTAAGCAGGGGGACACGTCTGGCACTGCAGGATTTGAGTCCCTGGCAGCGTAGTGTGTTACTGATGGTAGGCTTTGTAACTTTGGTCCCAGCTCTCTGCAGGTCATTCACTAGGTCCCCCCGTGTGGTTCTGGGATTTTTGCTCACCGTTCTTGTGATCATTTTGACCCCATGGGGTGAGATCTTGCGTGGAGCCCCAGATCGAGGTAGATTATCAGTGGTCTTGTATGTCTTCCATTTCCTAATAATTGCTCCCACAGTTGATTTCTTCAAACCAAGCTGCTTACCTATTGCAGATTCAGTCTTCCCAGCCTGGTGCAGGTCTACAATTTTGTTTCTGGTGTCTGGTGTCCTCTTTGGTCTTGGCCATAGTGGAGTTTGGAGTGTGACTGTTTGAGGTTGTGGACAGGTGTCTTTTATACTGATAACAAGTTCAAACAGGTGCCATTAATACAGGTAACGAGTGGAGGACAGAGGAGCCTCTTAAAGAAGAAGTTACAGGTCTGTGAGAGGCAGACATCTTGCTTGTTTGTAGGTGACCAAATACTTATTTTCCACCATAATTTGCAAATAAATTCATAAAAAATCCTACAATGTGATTTTCTGGATGATTTTTTCTCATTTTGTCTGTCATAGTTGAAGTGTACCTATGATGAAAATTACAGGCCTCTCTCATCTTTTTAAGTGGGAGAACTTGCACAATTGGTGGCTGACTAAAAACTTTTTTGCCCCACTGTATATTCCTTTCCTAATTTCGTCATAAGATGTAAATATTGTGATTTCTCATTCTTCCTGGAGGCTGTTGCCATAGTGATAACCAAAAAATGGTCTGGTCTCACCTGACGCGGATCTCCTGGATGTCAGGGACGAAGGTGCAGCCTCTACCCAGGGTCCTCTTCTTGTCCACAGGACTGAAGGGGTCCAGGTCTGGGCTGGAAGCGCCAGAGATGGGCTCAGTGTGTCTGCAGACCAGGGGGGGAAACTTTCTCAACACTCTCAAAATATTCTCTGTGCTCTCTCAATGTCCTATCAATGCCCTATCAACAAGGTCCTCTCAACAAAGAGAACAAACTCATTTGCATATACTATTTGTCCAGGAGCAAGCCATGGTGGAATAAAATGGGAGTAAGGGGTGACAGTTGAAAGGCGAAAGGTCACATACCTGATGTCATAATGTCCCTCCACCAATGAGGGGCAAGTAGAGGACGGAGTTAGCGTGCTCAGACTAGAAGAGGATGGAGACATCAGCGACGCTGACATCTCAGACAGCTGAAACGCACACACACATACAAGTGCATACAGATAATCACAGACACACACACACACAGAGAGACGTACACGAGAACAAACAAACACACAAAAAAAACACACATACAGTGAGTGACACCATTATGCATAAATCAACAGCTCCCATGTACTGTATTGCACTTTGAAGGGTCTGCAAGGTCTGATACTAATCAGGAAATGCGATGAGGTCACGAGAAGAGATAGGTTTCTGCCCCAGGCCTTTTGGTTAAACATGTGACAGACAACATGCTGTAGTAGGGGGGAGAAAAGAGGGGGCTAGGGGTATGATCGAAAAAGGAGGGTCTGGCTGAAGGATTCCATAGGTCAGAGGTAAATCTACAGAGAATATGGGACCTTGGCTTAGGGGATGGGGTTTATGATTGATGAGGACAAGAGCAAGTACACGTGAATGAATGAAGGAACTGAGTGCGGTGAATCGTTTAGTTACTCTGATTTTAGTTCAAGTACTTTCTTAGAATGCAGTTCCTGGTTAGAATTCAGTCATTTGTCGGAATACTCAATTCTCGGAGAGGCTGAGTGTGTGAACGAGACAGGGGATAAGGAGGGGAAAGTATCTTGGGTGGGATCAGTGACAATGGGCCTGGAGTCCAAGTTCTATGGGATACAAAGGGCTTCGGGCCAGGGTTCTGGCTGTTTAAAAGTAGCCTGCATGGGGTACTGTAAGTGGGTTATAGAGGGGGTTAAAGGGCCTGGGGGCTGGGGCTCACCTTGCTCTCACTGGCACTGCTGCTCACCTGGCTGTACTCCCTGTTGAACGTGTGCATGAGCAGCCGCAGACACTGAGACCCCAGGAGGAAAAGAGGACGAGGAGGAGGAAAAAGAAAGATTATTATTACTCATAACAACTACCAATACAAGTTATAATGCATTTTAATCCAACACAGAGAGATAACCAAGCAAGTGTTATAGGCCTGGTTCCTAACTGAAGCCAGGGACTGGTAGTCACCTTGGCAGCCAGCTCCCTCTGCCTCTGGCTGGGGCTCTCCAGGGCGGGGCTACCCCCGGGGCAGTGGCTGAGGATGGGGCTCTTGGCAAAGTCGCTAAGGTCACCACTCTTGCAGAGAGCGTCCTGCCCCACTGCCAGGGTGGCCTCCAGTTTCTCCCGCAGCAGCAGGTAGTGCCTGGTCTTCTCCACCTGTACAGACACAACCAGAGAAACCATTGACTTTCTTTTGGCACAAAATGGCCGTCATGCATCGTCCAGGTGAGTCACCTTCATTGGTGAGTATTAACTCTATTCAATAAAAGGTACTTTGAAAACAGCTACTGTATATGAATGCCAACCATGATGCATAATGTATTCCTATTTATTGACCAACCAATTCCATCACAAATTGACTCCATTACTCTGTGGAGTCTTCGCCCCCAAACACCCTACAGACCCCACCAATGCCAGGCCTCACCTCCTGCAGAAGGCTGAGTTTCTCCAGCTCCCATTGGTGGTCCAGGATGAGGCTGTCGCTACGGGGCCTCCAGCCAGCCAGGTTCTCTTCCCCACGGACGTATGCCACCGAGGTGTCCAAGACGCGCCTGCGCCGCCGCTGCATGCCTGAGGGTGAACAAGAGGGCAACAGAGTGTTTCATATATGCCTGTCGAATAACAGATACATACTGCCAAGAGATCATTTGGTGATATGCCCAGTGGTTAAATCAAGGTTCTGATGCACACAGGATGACAGACATCCATGCTTGTGACAAATTGTGTAAGGGTGACAACATGGTAGGATAAGTAATCCCTCTCACCCCCCCCCTTTAAGATTTAGATGCACTATTGTAAAGTGACTGTTCCACTCGATGTCATAAGGTGAATGCACCAATTTGTAAGTCGCTCTGGATAAGAGCGTCTGCTAAATGACTTAAATGTAAATGTAATGGTGGAGCGTTCATTTTTCTCAAGCTTCAACTGTGTCATTCTTTAACTTACCGGGACTTCCGGCATCAGCGACATGGCAGAGACTGACTTCATACACTCCAGTGACACGATTACTGGGAGGAGAGAGAGAGAGAGAGAGAGAGAGAGAGAGAGAGAGAGAGAGAGAGAGAGGGGGGGGTGGAGAGAGAGAGAGAGAGGGGGGTGGAGAGAGAGAGAGAGAGAGAGAGAGAGAGAGAGAGGGGGGGTGAGAGAGAGAGAGAGAGAGAGAGAGGGGGGGGGTGGAGAGAGAGAGAGAGGAGATCATGAGTTGTGTCTACTCTACAAACAACATAGAAATAAAGTTCAGATTCAGAGTTCCAGAAAGGAGGTCGAACCTCTCTGAGGGCCTGAGACAGCCGGTGCTGAAGAGGTTCCTGATGGAGCGTGAGGCGGGGAGCTTGGCGTCACGGGAGTAGAACACCATACAGAAGTCTTTGGTGATCACTGTTGGTTGGGTGCAGTTCTCCATCTGAAGGAGGTTGAAACAAAATGTATCCAAGTCAGAACTCACTTAATCCAAGCCGATAGTACTTACGGTTTAGAACGAATGCTGATACGTTTACCTCTAGGTATGCGGAGAGAGTGATGTAGATCTTTTCACCATAGGGAGTGACACGGTTCAGGAGGAGGGAGTTGTGCATGGAGCTATCCCACGCCGCCTCAAATCGGTAAAACGTCCTGTTCAGTCAACAATACAGGCAAACGTTACGGGGGTTTTGTGTGTAGAACTTGTTTTCATTTTGTCAATGGTGAATGAATGGAGACATGTAAATATGATTTTTTCTCCATCAGCATATCAGTGAAAAAAAAAGGATTAAGTTGCACAAGACCCTCTAAAACAACACTCAAAACAAACTATACATACACATGTTTACAAGGACAGAAACAAACACCGCTGAGTTCACCTTTTAGAGTGAAGTCAAACGAAAGCACGAGGCAACAGACAACAACAACAAGAACAGCAAGCTGACTCAGGGAACATACAAGAGAGAAGGGTTGTGTGTTATACCTATGGTCAACTCCCAGGGACATACTGCCATACAGTGAAGCGCGAAGAGAAAAGGGCGAGAAGTTATCAGCAAGCAGCTTGGCTGTGGATTTTACAGTAACAAAGTGGCAAAGAATGAAGAAGACGGTAACACAATAGAATATTGGATACAAATACATGTGGTCTTCAGTGCCAAAATACGGTAAAAGAAAAAGAGAAAAAGAGAACGAGAGAAAACAAATCCTACTCAAAACGTTCCACTATGGAAAAGGCCATTAATACACAACCATGTTATTAGGTGTTACAGTATGCACAGGAACTAGCTGTGACAGAGGAGAGGCGACGTACTTGTCATTATATGAGGGCCAGATGTAGCCCGCAGATAGAATGTTGAGAGACAGGATGTTGGGGTCGATGATGGTCTCATCAGCCTCTGGAGTATTCCGGATCCGCCCTGAGAGGTCAAAGGTCAGTGGTGGATCTTTATGGGCTGAAAATATGAACCTATGCCATCTTTACGCACCGTAAAGACGGATCTATGGGATCTTTATGTGCGGTAAAGATGAATTTACTGTGTACATGTCATTGTCGTCTACTTTCATCCGTACTCACCCACCACCAGCTCCTTGACCTCCTTCCACTCCACGTCATTTCCTGTCTCGTGCGCTATGGTGACCGTGATCCTCCGCTGGATGCCCTGATGAAGCAGGAAGGTTCCGTGGCAGGGCATGCCCCCTCTGTGGTCCACCACTGAAGGGATGTAGCTAAGGACAAACAAATGGCATATTCATCAATGACTCACATTAATGACCCTAAACTGTCAGTAACGCTTAACTTTGCAGTTCTAATTACCACTGGTATTTACCATGAAATTACTTGGTGAGAAAATGCTAATGGTGCAATATGTAGAAATCAATCCATAATGTCCTGGTTGCAAAAACTCTAATAGTTTGCCTAATTTCAGTTTATGTGACAAAACAAGCAGTCATTGTGTAGAGAATCATTGTACCATCTAAACTGCTGTGAAATATATTTTCAATAACCAAAAATATTGTATTTTCAGCTGTTTGAAGCTGGTGTACAAAACCGAAAGTAAAAGACAAAACTTAAGAATGGAAAGCATAGAAATAGTGCATGTATAACAGATCTACCGCTTCTTAGACTTGCTTTCAATGAGAATGACAGATCTATAACTCATATTTCTATGTTATGTTTCTATGTTTCTATGTTTGGTTGGGTTGCCCAAACAGTGACATATTGCCACTTTAATGACCACGAAGGGGAAATAGTTAAATGTTTAAACATGAAACTATTTGTAAAAAGATTCAATGTCATTTTTGCCCCCGAAATAAGAGCATTGTTTCACAGTAAAACGTAGGCCCAGTCAGTGGCCACACCCAAGTGAAGTGATACCTCCTAGACGTTGAGTTATCAGCTGCAGCTGTAAACATACGTGGCCTAGGAAAGGACAGACAGTCTCCTAAGAACAACAGGGTACTTTAACGTATCCGCTCTACAACACTACGACCAGAAAGATTCTTCAAAGGACAAGGCGATTTCTGTCTTCCATCTTCGACCCATCTATCGAAGCGCAGCTCAGCTCAGAGTAAATATATATCTTGCATTTTTCTTTTCCGAATGGGCGGATATTAGAATGCATATGATTCTGTATTTACGGTAGCAAAGCTTCTCAAGGTCCGATAGAGACCCAATCCCTTTGTCCTTCAGTCTTCCTGCTCTTTCATTCAAACCCAACCCCTTTCCTTTGTGTAACCAGCCATCATTTCGGGTTAGCCCACCAGGGACTTTTCATGACATGATTAGTAATCGATGTGTGATCTATCCTGTGTCTATATATATGTAATTCTGTGTGATTATTTGGGTATTTAGTAAATACATAGTTAAGCCAATTTGTGTATTGCTGATTCAACTTGTTAGCTAGGGTTCGTGCAGATAACCAAGTACTTACGACAAACAGATCAAGGTGACGATTAATAATTGACTGCTATTGATATAAAAGATCTTCAGATCTTTAAGAGAGTGGATTCGGGAGATAACCACTCTATATAAATGAATGCTTCCGTGGTGCCCCAGGTTATTAATGGTTTAATTGTTGCATGGTTTAATTCAATCACGTAATCAATTAAACATTAGGTAATAGCATGTCATTTAATTTAATCATAGTCAGAGACAAGACAATACTTACTCTCCATTGGCCTCCAGCTCACAGATCTCGAAGAAGGCCATGAGGTCATATTTGGAGTGGCATGGGCCGGCCGTGGAACGGGTCAGGGTATTCAGCTTGGTGGCTGGTACTGTGAAAGAGAAGGTCAGAAATGTGTCTGAATATTTGTGACACGCAAGCACAATGAGGTGGATGAAGGTAGCGATGTTTAAAAAATATATAAAATCATCAAAAAAAGAATCGCCCCTTTTTTCAGGACCCTGTCTTTCAAAGATAATTTGTGTTCAATGTAAAGGGTTTAAACACTGTTTTCCATGCTTGTTCAATGAACCATAAACAATAAATGAACATGCACCTGTGGAATGGTCATGAAGACATTAACAGATTACAGACGGTAGGCAATTAAGGTCACAGTTATGATAACGTAGGACACTAATGAGGCCTTTCTACTGACTCTGAAAAACACCAAAAGAAAGATGCCCAGGGTCCCTGCTCATCTGCGTGAACGTGCCTTAGGCATGCTGCAAGGAGGACTGCAGATGTGTCCAGGGCAATAAATTGCAATGTCCGTATTGTGAGACGCCTAAGACAGCGTTGCAGGGAGACAGGACGGACAGCTGATTGTCCTCACAGTGGCAGACCACGTGTAACAACACCTGCACAGGATCGGTACATCCAAACATCACACCTGCGGGACAGGTACAGGATGGCAACAACAACTGCCCGAGTAACACCAGGAACGCACAATCTTTCTTAGAAGGAATGAGCATTACACCAAGGCCTGTACTCTGGAGCGAGAATAATTTGGAGGTGGAGGGTCCTTCATGGTCTGGGGTGGTGTGTCACAGCATCATCGGACTGAGCTTGTTGTCATTGCAGGCCATATCAACACTGTGCATTACAGGACATCCTCCTCCCTCATGTGGTATCCTTCCTGCAGGCTCATACTGACATGACCCTCCAGCAATGCCACCAGCCACACTGCTCGTTCTGTGCGTGATTTCCTGCAAGACAGGAATGACAGTGTTCTGTCATGACCAGCGAAGAACCCGGATCTCAATCCCATTGAGCATGTCTGGGACCTGTTGGATCGGAGGGTGAGGGCTAGGGCCATTCCCCCCAGAAATGTACGGGAACTTGCAGGTGCCTTGGTGGAAGAGTGGGGTAACATCTCAGAGCAAGAACTGGCAAATCTGGTGCAGTCCATCAGGAAGAGATGCACTGCAGTACTTAATGCAGCTGGTGGCCACACCAGATACTGACTGTTACTTTTGATTTTGACCCCCCCCCCTTTGTTCAGGGACACACTATTCCACTTCTGTTGGTCACATGTCTGTGGAACTTGTTCAGTTTATCTCTCAGTTGTTGAATCTTGTTATGATCATACAAATATTGACACGGTTGACAGTGAGAGGACGTTTATTGTTTTGCTGAATTTATATATATCTCCTGACCCCTCCTGTCTCAGCCTCCAGTATTTATGCTGCAGTAGTTTATGTGTCGGGGGGCTAGGGTCAGTTTGTTTATCTGGAGTACTTCTCCTGTCCTATTCGGTGTCCTGTGTAAATCTAAGTGTGCGTTCTCTAATTCTCTCCTTCTCTCCTTCTTTCTCTCTCTCGGAGGACCTGAGCCCTAGAACCATGCCCCAGGACTACCTGACATGATGACTCCTTGCTGTCCCCAGTCCACCTGGCCATGCTGCTGCTCCAGTTTCAACTGGCCTGGGCCCTAGGACCATGTCCCAGGACTACCTGACATGAGGACTCCTTGCTGTCCCCAGTCCACCTGGCCATGCTCCTGCTCCAGTTTCAACTGTTCTGCCTTACTATTATTCAACCATGCTGGTCATTTATGAACATTTGAACATCTTGGCCACGTTCTGTTATAATCTCCACCCCGGCACAGCCAGAAGAGGACTGGCCACCCCACATATGCTCTCTCTAATTCTCTCTTTCTTTCTCTCTCTCGGAGGACCTGAGCCCTAGGACCGTGCCCCAGGACTACCTGACATGATGGCTCCTTGCTGTCCCCAGTCCACCTGACTGTGCTGCTGCTCCAGTTTCAACTGTTCTGCCTTATTATTATTTGACCATGCTGGTCATTTATGAACATTTGAACATCTTGGTCATTTTCTGTTATAATCTCTACCCGGCACAGCCAGAAGAGGACTGGCCACCCCACATAGCCCGGTTCCTCTCTAGGTTTCTTCCTAGGTTTTGGCCTTTCTAGGGAGTTTTTCCTAGCCACCGTGCTTTTACACCTGCATTGTTTGCTGTTTGGGGTTTTAGGCTGGGTTTCTGTACAGCACTTTGAGATATCAGCTGATGTACGAAGGGCTATATAAATAAATTTGATTTGATATATAAAACATATATAAATATTTTACTTTTTTTTTCCTCCAGTAATGCCTTCATGAACATGTGAACTTTCATGTGCCTCAATTGCAATCTTGCATGGGATCTGTAAATATTAAATTATGAGTTTAGCCCTGAGCTAAATAGAGAGAAAGACAGGATCCTTTCTGGCTAGCCATGATTGGCTGAGATAATGGAGGGTTTGACCATGCTGATGATTGGCCATAAGCATTTTTCGTCATAAGCCCCATTTGGGCCGTCACATTTGTACAACTAACCAATATCTGGTTAACATTCTCGTACAAAATGGCTGCAGTGCCAACTTGCTCAGCTTGGTGGCTGGCACATTCACAAAGATATAGAAAGAGACACATACCAAATGAACAACTCACCTGGTTTAGACAAGGGCATGACCCTTGGGAACTGCCTCCTAGAAGGTCGAAGGGGACTGAAATAGAAGTGTGAACTTTTAAAATGGTCTACTTTAGCAAGACAGTGAAACGGGATCGTTTGAAGAAGAAGAGGGCAAGTACAGTTCTCACCTGATGAGGTCTTTGCAGAGGGGTGGGAATGGATGTTTCTGGTAGTGGCCAAACACCTCAAAGACGATGGGCTGGGTCTTGATGTACTCCACAAACGACTTGGTAACCTCTACCGTGATCTAATAGACCATTCAAAAAAAAAAAAACGAGGTAGGCTATCACGCCAGTCCCTTAACGAGGCCAGCGACAACAGGACGATTACAAGGCAACACAACACAACAATCGGTAATTCATGATTCATTCATGGCAATATCATAGACATAACGCCTGTAGTAACCTGTGAATAATAATAAGGAATGTTATTTCCGGGCGGCGCTTACATTCTGTACATGGTAGAATCCCAGAGGAGGTCCTCTGCCTGTGTTCTTCAGTGGCTCAGTGGAGAAAGCCTCATCATGTCGGTGGATGAAGCTGGAAAGTAGGGAGACGACATTCAGTCAAAATGCGCACCTTTTCACTACACATATATATTAAAAACGACGACAATGTTGCATTACCACTATGTACTATTGACTCTATTGACATTGACTCTCAATGTGGCGCACTGATTACGATCACATTTGGTGGGACACTTTGTCTCGCACCATCCGACGAGTCTACTTCAGGAATAACACTAACCATGAGAATTTTGTTTGTTTAAACCAAGAGAGGATGGAGTCGTTTCTGGATGAAGAAAAGAGAGAAGTGAAAGGTCTTGAGGCTTTTTGCATTTACATTTGAGTCATTTAGCAGATGCTCTTATTTCAGAGACAATTACAGTAGAAATTACGGGAAGGTGCTTTGCTTATGGGGCTGTAAACCACCAGGCTACCTGCCCCCCTTTTCCATAGCATAGCTTTCAAATAGTTAACGTGTTAAATGTCATCTAAAATGTAGATTCCTGTCTCAATAAAAATCATTGTAAATTGCCGAGGAGACAAAACTCAAGTACATAGTCAAAATATGATGAAAATAGGAAATAAAGTTGAGGAACAGGCCTTGAAATGACTCGTTTTGCTTTCGACACATAACAGTCCAATTATACATGACTAACTATTAGATTTCGACTTCCTTACAACTGTCAAATGGATATGATCATGTTATGTGACAGTACAAAATTGGCACCATTTCATAGATTCTGCCTCCCTGCACCTAAAAAAACCACCCTACCCTGGATTGTGTGCCCCACATCCTCATTACTCTGGCAGTGACATGTGTTACTGTTGCTGTCATGTCTACAAGCGCTATCACCCCTCTTGCTTCGCTAGCCTTTTCGGGTTGGCATTAGCAGTGAGCGAGACTCGCGCTTTTACCGACCTCTTCCGTGGCGGTGTCCGTCTGCGGCTCGCGGTGGCTGCTTGGTCATGTGACTGCCGCAAGGATTTCTGCTCAAACAACTCTACGGATGTAACTGGCACATTCAACACTGGACGAGGCTCTAATCGGGTACTTCTCCATTGGACTGTATCAATTCCAACCGTGTCGCTATAAAGCAACCCCCTTTTCCCCTCTGGCCTCACCCTTATTAAAGGATTGTGCGTCTGGTTTATTCTCAGAGGGGCTCATCACAGAATATGCAATTGATGTTTGACTGAAACCCGGCAACAACCCATATGAACGTTTGGCCTTTTAACCTTGCGACCTCAAACGGGCTGTAACTCGGATACAGACTCGGACCTCATTTGAATGCCTAGCGCTCACCCTGTTTGGCCCAAACCCACTGCTCCTAATTTTGATATTACAGTCCTCCCATCGTCTCCCTTGTCTTCCACTCAAGAGTTGAAGGCACTGACATCTTCCTGCTCCATGTGCTGCTTGGGGACTCAAACGCTCATGTACACTCCAGCATGTGACTTTTACAACCTATGTCAAAGGCTACAACCTGGACCTGGTGTGCTACACTGGCCATAGATCCCTCCGACACGTGTGGCCTGAACCTCACCAATCCTGACTACGTGGCCATCCTATTTCATCTTTCCATCTCCCTCCCCGAGCCCCGTACCAAATGCACCATGACCCTCAGAAATGCAAAAACTGTCAACCCCCCTGATTGAACTGATTCAGTCCCATGAGAACCTTGACGCTAAACTAGACGCAATACATGCACAGCTCCAACAAACGTCCACTGAACCCCCCCACCACCACCACCACCACAGCTCGACTCAGAAGCCCTTCCGTCACTCTCCACCTTCTCCTCTGTTGATGCGGTGTTTATCTCTGGTCTAGACGTCAAAAGCCTCGACCTGCTCACTTGACCCTATGCCCACACTCCCACTCTTTCCCCTCATGGTTGACATTGTCAATGTGTCCCTCTGCTCTGGCTCTGGCTCTGTACCCCCTGAACTCAAACCGGCTGTTACCACTCCTTTTCATCGTCGATTTTGTACCATTCCGGCAAAATCCTCCGTCAACACCGTCTGGAATTCCACTGCTACGCTGATGACACACAAATCTATGTTCACTCCAAACCCGCCTCTGACAGACACCCCCCCCCCCCATCATCAGTTGTCAACTGTCTAAAATACATAAAAACATGGATGAGCTCGACGTCCTGAAGTTCAACGGCCGGCGATAAGACAGAAGCCATGTTGGTGGCACCCAGATCTCTCCCGAAGAAGGTTGACCTTAACGTCGACGGCTGCTCTATCTCAGGTGAATCATCTGGGGGTCATCCACACTCACCTTTGATGCCCACATTAAAACCATCACAAAATCTGCCAACTTCCATCTCAAGAACTTAGGCAGTCTCAGCCCCTCACTTACTGACTCAGTTGCTGAAAACCTAATTCATTGCCTTCATTACCTCACGCCTGGACTATTGCAATGGACTCCCTGCCAGCTCCCTCAACAAACTTCAGTATATCCAGAACTCAGCTAGAAGAATCCTCACCCGCACCAAACCCTGGGAGCACCTCACAACACACACACTTCCCCACCTCCACTGGCTTCCAATCAAACTCCTTACCTACACATCCATGCATGGCTTGGCTCCCTTTCATCTTTCCAACATGCAACACATCTACACCCCCACCCGCAGCCTTCGATCTTCCGATCGTGTAAGGGATGCAGAGGTCGTTGAAGAGGTCAGCTTCTCAATGTGAACGGCCTTGACGACTTTTTTGTCTCTGTTGTTGCTGTTATTATTACTTATTCGTTTTTTTTTCTAAATTCAGGGAGTTTACATTGTTAAAGTACCTTGAACCACTGGCACTTGCAGACGTTCCTAAGGAGAGATTTTTTAGAAACAAATGCCTCTTTATGCATCATCTTGTCATCGTCATCATTCAAAACACTTCCCCCTCACTGAAATCTTGTCAAGTCTCTCCCTAAAAAAAACTCCAAACCGGTCCTGGTCAAAGCTAAAATACCACAAAATGAAAGGGCTTGAATGAGTGGGAGGCACTTACTTGAACTGGCAGAAGATGTCAGCATACTCAGCGGAAATGCTGGAGGCCTGCAGCACTGTGACCCTGAAGGTGAAGGTGGAGCCTATGTGAAGGTGAGACAGGTCCTTCTCCAGACCCAGCTCCAGACCCAGACCACCCTTCAGTGGGCTCCTGGGGACCTCTGGTGTGGCTGTGACGGGGGACAAGTCTGTGGTCATGGTAAGTACACATGATAAAGACAGGAAATGCCTGCAGACCTGCACACGGTATGACGTGGGAGACACAGTGCTTTACTTCTGCACCATGACTTACACAAATTATAAGTTCATGACCTTTTCAGTTAAGTCTTCCCCATACTAAACAAATGTGTGCTGTTCATATCTACCGCCACAATGATGTAATCGAAAAACAACATGATTGGGAGGCTCTCCTTACCTGCACAGGTGTTGTTGTTGACCTCGTCAGGGTCAGCTCCTACATCAGAGTTCTGTCCCTCCCCTTCCACGAAGCGTAGCTCTTCGTGAGAGGTGTTAGAATGGGACATGCCGCCGGAACACGACTCTGTCTGGAACTGACCAGCCAAACACATGGCCTTTTAAATAATGACACAGCATTTTCCCAATCTCGATACTGTATGCAGACAGCGATTTGGTCATTCCAAGTTCATGAATAATTTCTTACGGATTCTACCTTCTCAAACTGTTGGTCCTCAAAGGATATCTTGGCGGTTCCTGACTGCCTAACGCCAGAACCATAGTCAGGGGCTTCTTCATCAGCTGGGGAGAGGCAATAAAAGTGTTGGAACCTCATCCTATTTTGAAGGCCATTTTTATCAAACAGCAATTCACTACTCTCTCACCACCCACGTGGGTGTCCTTCACAAAACACTAAACGTTTGTGTCTAATACTGCATGTTAACACAAAATATGGCACAGTAAAAGGATAGAGACATGACAATATGGCACAGTAGCTGGTACCTGAGATGGCCTGCACTGCCACCCTGAGGAAGCCCTTCACCTCTCCCTTCTCACTGACGATGGCCACGCGGTGCACGAGTGGCACGGGGTATAGCAGGTTACTCAGGTACACAAAAGCCCTGCGGACGGGGGAGGAATAGAAGGGGAGAGAGGGATAGAGAGGGAGAGAGGGGGAGAGAGGGAGAGAGTGGGAGAGAGAGGGAGAGAGGGGGAGAGAGGAATAGAGGGATAGAGAGGGAGAGAGAGGAATAGAGGGATAGAGAGGGAGAGAGAGGAATAGAGGGATAGAGAGGGATAAAGGGGGAGATAGGAAAAGAGGGGGAGAGAGAGGGAGAGAGAGGGAGAGAGGGAGAGAGAGGGAGAGAGAGGAATAGAGGGGGAGAGAGAGAGGGGAGAGAGGAAAAGAGGGGGAGAGAGAGGGAGAGAGGGAGAGAGAGGAAAAGAGGGGGAGAGAGGGAGAGAGAGGGAGAGAGAGATAGAGAGGAAAAGAGGGGGGAGAGAGGGAGAGAGGAATAGAGGGGGAGAGAGGGAGAGAGAGGGAGACATGGATAGAGAGGAAAAGAGGGGGGGAGAGAGGGAGAGAGAGGAATAGAGGGGGAGAGAGGGAGAGAGAGGGAGAGAGGGAGAGAGAGGGAGACAGGGATAGAGAGGAAAAGAGGGGGAGAGAGAGGAATAGAGGGGGAGAGAGGGAGAGAGAGGGAGAGAGAGGAAAAGAGGGGGAGAGAGGGAGAGAGGAAAAGAGGGGGATAGAGGGAGAGAGAGGGAGAGAGGGAGAGAGGAAAAGAGGGGGAGAGAGGGAGAGAGAGGGAGAGAGGGAGAGAGGAAAAGAGGGGGAGAGAGGGAGAGAGAGGGAGAGAGGGAGAGAGGAAAAGAGGGGGAGAGAGGAATAGAGGGATAGAGAGGGAGAGAGAGGAATAGAGGGATAGAGAGGGAGAGAGAGGAATAGAGGGATAGAGAGGGATAAAGGGGGAGAGAGGAAAGAGGGGGAGAGAGAGGGAGAGAGAGGGAGAGAGGGAGAGAGAGGGAGAGAGAGAAATAGAGGGGGAGAGAGAGAGGGAGAGAGGAAAAGAGGGGGAGAGAGAGGGAGAGAGGGAGAGAGAGGAAAAGAGGGGGAGAGAGGGAGAGAGAGGGAGAGAGAGATAGAGAGGAAAAGAGGGGGAGAGAGGGAGAGAGGAATAGAGGGGGAGAGAGGGAGAGAGAGGGAGACATGGATAGAGAGGAAAAGAGGGGGAGAGAGGGAGATAGAGGAATAGAGGGGGAGAGAGGGAGAGAGAGGGAGAGAGGGAGAGAGAGGGAGACAGGGATAGAGAGGAAAAGAGGGGGAGAGAGAGGAATAGAGGGGGAGAGAGGGAGAGAGAGGGAGAGAGAGAAAAGAGGGGGAGAGAGGGAGAGAGGAAAAGAGGGGGATAGAGGGAGAGAGAGGGAGAGAGGGAGAGAGGAAAAGAGGGGGAGAGAGGGAGAGAGAGGGAGAGAGGGAGAGAGAAAAAAGAGGGGGAGAGAGGGAGAGAGGGAGAGAGGGAGAGAGGAAAAGAGGGGGAGAGAGGGAGAGAGAGGTTAGAGAGGGAGAGAGGAAAGAGGGGGAGAGAGGGAGGGAGAGAGAGGGAGAGAGGAAAAGAGGGGGAGAGAGGGAGAGAGGAAAAGAGGGGGATAGAGGGAGAGAGAGGGAGAGAGGAAAGAGGGGGAGAGAGGGAGAGAGAGGGAGAGAGGGAGAGAGGAAAAGAGGGGGAGAGAGGGAGAGAGAGGGAGAGAGGGAGAGAGGAAAAGAGGGGGAGAGAGGGAGAGAGAGGGAGAGAGGAAAAGAGGGGGAGAGAGGGAGAGAGAGGGAGAGAGGGAGAGAGGAAAAGAGGGGAGAGAGAGGGAGAGAGGAAAAGAGGGGGAGAGAGGGAGAGAGAGGGATAGAGAGGAAAAGAGGGGAGAGAGGGATAGAGAGGAAAAGAGGGGGAGAGAGGGAGAGAGAGGGAGACAGGGAGAGAGGAATAGAGGGGGAGAGAGGGGAGAGAGAGGAAAATAGGGGGAGAGAGGGAGAGAGAGGGAGACAGGGATAGAGAGGAAAAGAGGGAGAGAGAGGGAGAGAGAGGAATAGAGGGGGAGAGAGGGAGAGAGAGGGAGACAGGGATAGAGAGGAAAGGAGGGGAGAGAGGGATAGAGGAAAGGAGGGGGAGAGAGGGAGAGAGAGGAGAGAGAGAGGGGAGAGAGGGAAGAGAGGGGAGAGAGGAGAGAGGGGAGAGAGGGAGAGAGAGAGAGAGGGAGACAGGGATAGAGAGGAAAAGAGGGGAGAGAGGGATAGGGAGGAAAGGAGGGGGGGAGAGGAAAAGGGGGAGAGAGGGAGAGAGGAAAAGAGGGGGAGAGAGGAATAGAGGGAGAGAGAGGAAAAGAGGGGGAGAGAGGAATAGAGGGGGAGAGAGGAATAGAGGGTGAGAGAGGGAGAGAGAGGGATAAAGGGGGAGAGAGAGGAATAGAGGGAGAGAGGGAGAGAGAGGAGAGAGGGAGAGAGAGGGAGAGAGGGAGAGAGGAAAAGAGGGGGAGAGAGGGAGAGAGAGGGAGAGAGGAAAAGAGGGGGAGAGAGGGAGAGAGAGGGAGAGATGGAGAGAGGAAAAGAGGGAGAGAGAGGGAGAGAGGGAGAGAGGAATAGAGGGGGAGAGAGGGAGAGAGAGGGAGAGAGGAAAAGAGGGGAGAGAGGGAGAGAGAGGGATAGAGAGGAAAAGAGGGGGAGAGAGGGAGAGAGGGATAGAGAGGAAAAGAGGGGGAGAGAGGGAGAGAGAGGGAGACAGGGAGAGAGGAAAAGAGGGGGAGAGAGGGAGAGAGAGGAAAAGAGGGGGAGAGAGGGAGAGAGAGGGAGACAGGGATAGAGAGGAAAGGAGGGGGAGAGAGGGATAGAGGAAAGGAGGGGGAGAGAGGGAGAGAGAGGGAGAGAGAGGGAGAGAGAGGGAGAGAGAGGAATAGAGGGGGAGAGAGGGAGAGAGGGAGAGAGAGGGAGACAGGGATAGAGAGGAAAAGAGGGGGAGAGAGGGACAGAGAGGGAGACAGGGATAGAGAGGAAAAGAGGGGGAGAGAGGGATAGAGAGGAAAGGAGGGGGAGAGGAAAAGAGGGGGAGAGAGGAAAAGAGGGGGAGAGAGGAATAGAGGGAGAGAGAGGAAAAGAGTGGGAGAGAGGAATAGAGGGGGAGAGAGGGGGAGAGAGGAATAGAGGGTGAGAGAGGGAGAGAGAGGGATAAAGGGGGAGAGAGAGGAATAGAGGGGGGTGTGTATCAGACACAGGGCAATCATTTCAGAGCAGAGGACCGTCGTAGAATGTAAGGTAATCTCTAGTGAGGCAAGTCTACTGGCCCCGTTCAAATATTACCATGTGCATCCTCCTATAAGTGAATTGTATTGTATCTGTTTCCACCCTTTTGCTCCTATTAGGAAACTCCTGGCTACTTAGTGATTACCTCAAGAAAGGAAGGGAATGACATTTGAAAAGACTAGGACCTGGGACGGCGACTGACCTGCCCACCAGACGGAACCATGGGAAGCGGTCATAGAAGGGGTCTCCTCCGGTCAGAGCCTGGTCACAGTCCTCCACAGTGCTGCTAGGCACCTCCGCCGCACGGTCGTACATCTCCCTCATCAGGTCCAGCCTCTGTCTATTGGGGGCAGCAAAGACAAGGCACACGACCAGGACAGAGCACATCAGAGCAACAGACACTGTAAAGTAGACGCAGACCGGGTAAGTAGGCCTACATACCAGGGCCTCGCGTGTACAGAGACACATATCATAATGTAAAGCCGCAGAGAAATAACCGGAACAAATGCTCAGAGACACAAAAACACAGTCACACAGTCTAATGGCAAGGTCCTCACAAGTATAGTGATACTGTACAAACTCACACACACACACACACACACACACACACACACACACACACACACACACACACACACACACACACACACACACACACACACACACACACACACACACACACACACACACACACACACACACACACACACACACACACACACACACACACACAATTCCCCCCCACACACATACCTGAGTTTCTCCAGGGTCCAGTAGTGTGTGGCCCCGTTCTTCTGGTCCTGGACCTCCACAGCTACGATGGTGCTGGGGAAGGGCCGTTTCTCCCGCTCCATGGCCACGCTGGGGGGCAGCAGGTCCGGGGGCAACGGGGAGTACAGTGTGTCTGTCAGCAGCACAAACTGGAACTGGACCTGTAAAGGAGAGGACCAGTTTAGCATTTTAGCATGTCAGCAGGTTAGCGACAAAATCATTGTTGTCAATTGAAATCTCATTTTGCGGACTCATCGAACCGATTCACAATAGAGCCGACCTGATTCAATGACTTTGCAGGGGCACTATTTCGCAATACCAGTCTTTGCCGACTCATCGAATCGATTCATCGTTTTCAAAGAATAGACTCATTCGATGTACACTCATTTGGTAGACTGACTGAACTGATTAATAACGCAGTTTCCTTTGACTGATACCTCACAGTTTCACCACTGAATCATTGTTCTACTTGATATATTGTATATAATGACAGTGTACCTTCTTCTTGAGCTCCACACTGATGGCGTTGGCTTCCTTGAGGAAGATGGCATTGCCCCACAGCAGGTCCCTGAGGGAGGTGAACTGGTAGAAACGCCACTTACGGAACGCCCAGGATGCAAGCTCCATCTCACGCTTTGTCCACGGAACTATGGGAAAGACTTGAAACATTCCATAATTCAGAAAATATTCCATTCTCTGACCTTACCTCAGAAATAGAGATTTTGATTTCAAAATCATTGTAAACATTTGATAAAGGTTGTTCTAGATGGGTAACTGTCAATCAATGTCTCACCTTCCTCCTCAGGCTCCTCTTCTTCGTCTGGGGACTCCAGGTAACGGGAGTTTCTGTCCACCTGTTTCTGCAGGGCTTCCAGTTTACTCTCATAGTCCTGGGAGAGACCCCGGTACAGACACATCAAATCACATGACAGAATAACGGCCATATACACTCGCTGGCCAGTTTAAAAATGGTCAAAGACTCCAGCCACCCTAGTCATAGACTGTTCTCTCTGCTACCACACGGCAAGAGGTACCGGAGCGCCAAACCTAGGTCCAAGAGGCTTCTAAACAACGTCTACCCCCAAGCCATAAGACTGCTGAACATCTCTTCAAATGGCTACCCATATATAGTATAAATGGCTACCCAGACTATTTGCATTGCCCCATGAATCTGTACCGGTAACCCCCTGTATATAGTCTCCACATTGACTCTGTACCAGTACCCCCTGTATATAGTCTCCACATTGACTCTGTTTATAGTCTCGCTATTGTTATTTTACTGCTGCTCTTTACTTGCTTATTACTTTTATTTCTAATTTGTATTTTTTTAAATATATATATATATATTATATGGGGTGGCAGGGTAGCCTAGTGGTTAGAGCGTTGGACTAGTAACCGCAAGGTTGCAAGTTCAAACCCCCGAGCTGACAAGGTACAAATCTGTCGTTCTGCCCCTGAACAGGCGGTTAACCCATTGTTCCCAGGCCGTCATTGAAAATAAGAATTTGTTCTTAACTGATTTGCCTGGTTAAATAAAGGTAAAAAGATATATATTTTTGTACTTATTTTGATTTGATTGTTTTATTTATTGATCTGCATTCTTGGTTAGGGGCTTGTAAGTCAGCATTTCACTGTAAGGTCCTGCTGTATTCGGCGCATGTGACTAATACAATTCGATTTGATTAGGTACACCACCCTGTTCACGGAAAAGGTTCTCTCCCACAGACAGTGAGTCACGTGGCCATTGTTCACTAGATAAAGCAGGCAGACCGGGCATCGAGGTATTCGGTTACTCTTCGAATGAACGTTGGAATGGGCAAAGCTAATGTCCTAAGCGACTTTGAGCGTGGTTTGATCGTCGGCCACCGGGCGCCACCCGGGGCGCCACCCGGCACAGAGACGGCCTCTTGGGCTTCTCACACACGACAGTGTCTAGAGTTTACTGAGAGTGGAGAGACAAAAAAAACACCCTAGCAACAGTGGTGTGCAGAACAGCATCTCGGAACGCACAACTCGTCTCGGTCCTCGTCACGGATGGACTATTGCAGCGACCACACCGGGTTCCACTCCTATCAGCTAAAAACCAGATGAAGCGGCCCCAGTGGGCAACGCCATCGCCAACACTGGACAACTGAGGAGTGGAACAACATCGCCCGGTCCGAGGAATCCCGGTTCCTGTTGCATCATGCTGATGGCAGAGTCAGGATTTGGAGTAAGCAGCATGAGACCATGGTCCCATCCTGCCTGGTGTCAATGGTACGGGCTGGTGGCGGTGGTGTAGGGAACGTTTTCCTGGCACATGTTAGGTCCCTTGATACCAATTGAGCAACGTTTGAACGTTGTATAATCCCTGCCCCCCCCGAAGAATTCAGGATGTTATGGAGGCAAAAGGAGGGGTCCGACCCGGTACTAGATGGGTGTACCTAATAAACTGGCCAACTGAGTGTCTCCATATACAAGTAACTGCCAAAATAAAGGAAACACCCAATAAAGTGTCTTAATAGGGCGCTGGGCCACCAGCGCAGCTAGAACAGCTTCAATGCGCCTTGGGCATAGATTCTACAAGTGTCTGGAACTCTATTGGAGGGATGTGATACCATTCTTCCATCATTTGGTGTTTTGTTGCTGGTGGTGGAAAACTCTGTGTCAGGCGCCAATCCAGAATCTCCCATTAGTGTTCAACTGGGTTGAGATCTGGTGACTGAGACGCAAACACCCTTTAAACCCCCTCCTTATGCTCATTTGAGACCCCTCTTTCAAAGTCACTGAGATGTCTTCTTCTAGCCATGGTAGAGGAGAATAACGGGCAACTGGGCATTTTTATACATGACCCTAAGCATGGGATGATAACTGCTTAATTAACTCTGGATCCACACCTGTGTGGAAGCACTTGCCTTCAATATACAATATACTTTGTGTCCCTCGTTTACTCAAGTGTTTCCTTTATTTACGCAGTTACCTGTATTTATAAAAAACTAAAGATTTGCTTTTTAAGGGGCCTCTCTTAGTGGCCTGTCTTACCAGTCTCTGTTGTTCCAGAAGGTTACTGGCCTCCTCTCGTTCTCGGCGGTATTGATCTTCTAACTCTTGAAGCCTGCAAAACAAAATAATTGCAAATCATTTTCAAGCGAAGGCATACAAAGTCATACAAAAGGATGATGTGTTACTACAGCTGGTGCTTTGCCAAAGGCAGTCCATCTGTTATTGTACCTTGACTCCATCTCCTGCTTCATGTCGATGCCCTGTTTCTCCAGCAGCTCTCTCTGGGCGAAGGCCCAGTCCACGGGCTCCACGGGGGTCTCGGCGCAGGGGGTCCTCTCCCGCTCCTGCCGCGCCTGCTCCGGGTCATTGAAGCGGAACACGTGGCTCTTCCCCATGATAATGCGGTTCCCTGAGGTCAGGAGTCAAAGGTCAGTCGCATCACACCTCAGTCATTTCATCAATGTCATAAACTTATTACAGTTTGTTTTACAATCGTTTACACACTAAAAGTAGTACTCGAGGCACACTGTGAAACGGTTAACTCTAGTACCTAATCTCCAGACCATGTCCGCTTTACACTCAGTTTGCAATTGCAAAACGCACTTTGTGCAAAACACTAAACACAGTTCTCTACATTAGACACAACATTCAAAACCAACAGGTCTCGTGTTTCGTTTGGAAAACACTTCCATTCAAAATGCCACACTCATTTACCGATTGACCTAAACCCAGTGAAAACACTTATAGCTCATTTCTTCACATAGAAATCAGAGCTTGAGCACTGTACATAGGCTTCGTGTTGGCTTTCTTGGTTTGGACAACAAAGGAGGCCAATTTTTGGAGAGAGAGTTAGAGGAAGAGGAGTGGGAGGAAGATGAGGACAAAGAGAAGGAGGATGAATACACAATGTTTTGAGAAAGAAATTCATTAGATTTTTTGTCTTTCCTTGCATTTCTGTTCATAGTGTGAATATATACTGAATATGCATACATACTGTATATATTTGTGCACATACATGTACTTTTGAGTGCTATGACAAACTGCCCTGGACACCACTGAACATGCAAAAGACGCAAGATAGTAGTGTTTTACATTTGTCACATCCGTGTGTAGTTGGCGTGTATAGGAGCTAATCATTTGATGGTTTGTGTGTAGAGTTGTGATGCAAAAACACCACTTTGAGAAGAGTTAAATATCGTTTTGAATAAAGTGTTTGGTTTTGCAAAGAGATCTGTGACGTTTTGCATGTTGTGCGTGTGTGTTTTGGGGTTTTGTGTGTAGAGTCGAGAGACGAGGAGCCATAGTTTCAGAAATCATGTGGAAGCAATTGTCAAAAACTGTAATGATTTTAACCTTGGACTGTTCAAGTTTGAATCACCAGTGTGAATCACCAGTGTGAATCACCAGTGTGAATCACCAGTGTGAATCCCCTATGGTGATTCTTTGTGTATTTATGATGTAGTATATGGAAGCAGATTCATGCCTAGACAAATACAAAATATTTCATTAAAATCAGTGTAGTGTTTTTCAGTATGTTTTGTGTCTGTTGTGTATCTTTTCCTGTACTTAGTGGAAGATGCTGAGGGGTTTAAGCCTTACCTGAACGAAGCAGAGTAGGCGTGGTCACCAGTTTCCCGTTGACGTAGATCTCCGCCCCCTCGCAGGGCTCCAGGATGACGTTCCCTGTGTCATCATCATCAACAGACAAGAACCACCGGGGATGGTGAGCCTTTGGCTATTCTACAATGGCTCCGTTTCTTACTCAATTTCCAGTCCCGGAGGACCAAAACACTTCTAGTTTTCATCCTCTCCTTCTAACCAGGGACTAATTCACACCTGTCACACCAGATGAGTGCAATTAACTACCGCGTAGAAACAAAAAACAGAAGTGTTTTGGCCCTCCGGGACCGGGAATTGGGCAGCCCTGATGTACATGTACTGAATGGATCATTTGTTTTCCCTCAATGAGCTGTGATCTACAAAGCCTGCATAGGTAAAGTCAAGAGGGTAAAAGGCAACTACCGTCTTTTTCTGCCGTGATTACAAAAGGGATAATCAACGAGGGGCTATGCGTTCTTTGGAAAATAACGAACGAGGTGGAAGGTGTGTTCCACGAAGCGCTAGCGGAGTGGAACTGACCTTCCACAGTGTTACACTATTTTCCAGGGAACGCATAGAGGCCCGAGTTGATTATCCCTTTTGTACCGTGGTTATAATTGAACACATTTTCGCTAGAAATGTGTTGATTTGCCGGGAAAGAAACGTGTTCAACATTCACTGAAGTAGCTAGCGAGTTTACAAGATAGCTACAGTAGTTGCTATGCTAACCATTTTACATTGGCATCCAGTTTATAAAAGCAATAAGGCACGAGGGGGTGTGTTATATGGTGTTGGCGTCGTGCCTAAGAACAGCCTTTAGCCGGGGTGTATTGGCCAATATACCACACCCCCCACAGGCCTTATTGCTTTTATAAACTGGTTACCAACGTAATTAGAGCAGTACAAAAATGTTTTTGTCATACCCATGGTATACGGTCTGATAAACCACGGCTGTCAGCCTATTAGCATTCAGGACTCGAACCACCCAGTTTATAATTTACTATAACTATAGCCTCGCTAGTCCAAGTCTCTTTAGTCCATAACCCAGTCTCAATAGTCCCAGCCTCTACAGACCCTATAACCTCTGGTGCACGCAAGCGAAATCTGCTAATGATTCTTCTCGTAGAACTAGAACTAATAGAAACTACCATGGTTCGTCCACAGTCGGTCAGTTCAGTCTCACCTTCTCCGCCGGAGCCTGCGGTGCTACTGAAGGTGCAGTGCTCGTCTTGGATGAAATGGCCACTGAGCACGATGTCCTGGCGACTTCTGGCGTCGTCACGTCCAACCCTGAGCGAAAGATGCATCGGATACGGAATCGATTGATTACTTTCTTGAAAGAGCACTGTTTCACTCTTCAAATCCCGAAGGATACATTGTTGCCCACTTCACAGGGCCATTCTGATCCTTGATATTCCAGGTAGTAAACTTAAAACAGCTGACTCCCTACTCCAAATCCCTCCTGTACTGTACCACAGGACTGGAGGCCACTTCAATACAAAAGAGGTACACTTCACTACATTTCCTGCAGATGAAAGAGTCGTTCTTACTTGGTGGTCCCGTCTTTGATGTAGTAGAGTAAGCACTCAGACATCAGTGGGTCCTCATTCAGGTTCACCAGGTGAGGGGTCTAAAAGCAAGACAAGAACATGGTGACTTTGCTTCCACGTGTTGACATTTTGTGTTGAAATACTGTCGACAGGGGGTTGTTGTAGCATGATGGAAATGGATATCATGCACAGAGGACTGTGGGTAGCGTAGCACATCTCACTACAGTTGCCATAAAGGGTGTACTGGGGTTCTGACCTTCTTGGGGGAGAACACGCCCACGGTGCCTCCATCTTCTCTCATGGCCACACCCATCTCAGCCAGTAGGGCCTCCCTACATATAGCAGAGAACCACAGTTATTTGAGACAGGTGGACTCAGATAAGGATAGAGGTTAAAGGTTAAAGCCGTCTGACACACCTCTGCATCCTGATATCTTCAGTACGGCGCAGCTTCTCCTCCCATGTCTCATTGAGCTCAGCAATGATTTTCTCTGTTTCCTAGAGTGAAAAGAACGACAAATGTCTAAGTTGGCATGGTACATACACGCCATAACATTATGGTTAGCCTCCATGACCCTTACCATCTCTCTCTATCTCTAACCTCCTGGTTCCCCTCCCTGATCTCTTTCTCCATCTGTCCGCAGCTGTCTAACTATCCCTCTATCTCTTCACTGCCCTTCCTCTCCCCCTCTCTTTCTCCTTCCATTTCACTCACCCACCCACTCACTCACTCACTCACTCACTCACTCACTCACTCACTCACTCACTCACTCACTCACTCACCCACCCACCCACTCACTCACTCACTCACTCACTCACTCACTCACTCACTCACTCACTCACTCACCCACCACCCACTCACCCACTCACTCACTCACTCACTCACTCACTCACTCACTCACTCACACACTCACACACTCACCCACTCACCACCTCTAAGTTCACCCTCCCTCCCTTACTCCTCCCTACCTTGAGTCTCTCTATGGCCTCCTCAGAGGCAGGGCTGAAGATGCGGTCATGCAGGTTTGCCACGGAGCCCGCACGGCTGGACAGGGCGGAGAGAGAGGGGGAAGGGCTCATCCCAGTCATGGCATTGGTCACTGTGGATAGATCACCCGTTTGATTGACAGCCTGGCGATTATTGACAAAGTTCTTGTAATCGCACAAGTCTGCCAGAAGAAGAGCGGGAGTGTGTGGGGGAGAGAAGGAAAGAGAGGGGAGCAAACAGCAGGAAGATGAGGAGAAGGAGACATTGGGGGCGGACAGAAAGAAACGCAGAGAAGTGGGTGTACGGAAGAAAGGGAAAACAAGGGAGGAGTAAAAACAGAAGCAGAGAGCTCAACTAAAAAAATGTATTGTAGAAGCAGAGACAGGCGCTCACCAAAGGCATTGCAGAGAGAGCGAGAAAAGAGCAACTTACACTGGTGGATATGCAAAGCATACGAGAAGTTAAGAGAGCAAACGCCTTTCTCTGCCATTCATATGCAAAATACATACAGTAACAAGCTGAAAAACAAGCAATGTCATATGATATATAGGGCAGCCAATCTAGAATACATGTATTTTAGTTCTTACTTGCACCATAATCTCCAGGCTGAAAGGCTGTGAAAGTATTATTCAATTAAAATCAGTGCAATTCCGAAAAACTGAATTTATCCCGCAAGCGACAATTATGCAGGGCAAGCAGTGTGAATTAGAAGTAAGGCAGCAGAGCTCTAGAGCCCTAGCCAGAGAGCCCACATTAAGAACCTGGCATATCAAAGACCCTCTTCAGAAGCAGAGCGTCCAATCAGATAGCTACACACCCAGAGAACCAGAGTGTAACACAGGCTGCATCCCAACAGTCTAAAATGGCTCCCCCCCCCATCTTCATCTGCACTGATCTGAAAGGACTGGAAAGGGGAAAGTCTATTCTCGTAGAGGAGTCCACCATCTTGCTTCCACCTATCCCATGTTTGCAGATCAGTGCAGAGGAAGAAAAAGGAGATGAGGAGAAGATGCCATGTTAAACTTTTGAGACGCATTCCAGTCCCAAAGAGGCGGACAGTAAAAATGTATTTTCTTCAGTGTGTACTGGATTTATGGATTTTAGATGGGTTTTTGGGTTGGAGTCCTTCCATATAGCTCTGAGGTGTTATAGGATTTTAGTATGGTAGAGGTTTAGCTTTATTTTCAGTTAGCTGCAAAGCGGGGGGGGTTGCTAGAATATACACACTTTTCAAACCAGCTATCACAGGATCGGGACATCGATACGCTGAGAGGAAAGAGGAGAGAGAAGAGTGTGTGAGACACTCACACACACATCTGTATGGCTCTCATCCAGTGTGTGTGTGTGTGTGTGTGTGTAGGTAGGTACTCACTGTCTATGATATCTCCCAGGCCCTGGGCGTAGAGGAGGTCCTTGAGCCGGCACACCTCCTCCTTCAGCTCACGCACCAGACGGTTGTTGGGGTCCTCGTTGATGACGGCGTTACAGCGGATCTGTTTGGCGCGGTCAGCATACCTGGGAAGGATCAAAACCATCGTCGATAGGGACAACATAGGTTCAAGGTATCATTATTTGCAGGTCCTGGATCACTTCCTGGTTTAGTCTCTCAATGCTGGTGATGGTTCTATGTGGACACATAATGACTCAAAGAACACTTTGAGCTCTTCAACTGTTGTTTACAGTTCACAAAAGGGTCCTTTGCTCTTTTAGTGATAGTTAAAATGGAGGGGAGGAAGCTCGGCCTGGTTTGCTCACAGCTCTTTTTGTGGAACCATGAGTGAGAGTGTCATTCCAGTTTATCTAATGTGTTGTGTTATGCTATTTTATGTAACTATGGCCAGTGACGGTGTCTTGTGAAAGACTCACATATGCTCTGGTGCCAGCTGGGGGTCCTCAGTGGTATTTGATACACTGCCGATTTTGCAGGTTTTCTTACTTACAAAGCATGTAGAGGTCTGTAATTTTTATCATAGGTACACTTCAACTGTGAGAGGCGGAATCTAAAACAACAATCCAGAAAATCACATTGTATGATTTTTAAGTAATTAATTTGCATTTTATTGCATGACATAAGTATTTGATCACCTACCAACCAGTAAGAATTCCGGCTCTCACAGACCTGTTAGTTTTTTAAGAAGCCCTCCTGTTCTCCACTCATTAACTGTATTAGCTGCACCTGTTTGAACTTGTTACCTGTATAAAAGACACCTGTCCACACACTCAATCAAACAGACTCCAACCTCTCCACAATGGCCAAGACCAGAGAGCTGTGTAAGGACATCAGAGATAAATTGTAGACCTGCACAAGGCTGGGATGGGCTACAGGACAATAGGCAAGCAGCTTGGTGAGAAGGCAACAACTGTTGGCGCAATTATGAGAAAATGGAAGAAGTTCAAGATGACAGTCAATCACCCTCGGTCTGGGGCTCAATGCAAGTTCTAACCTCGTGGGGCATCAATGATCATGAGGAAGGTGAGGGATCAGCCCAGAGCTATATGGCAGGACCTGGTCAATGACCTGAAGAGAGCTGGGACCACAGTCTCAAAGAAAACCATTAGTAACACACTATTCCGTCATGGATTAAAATCCTGCAGCGCACGCAGGGTCCCCCTGCTCAAGCCAGCGCATGTCCAGGCCCGTCTGTCAGTTTGCCAATGACCATCTGGATGATCCAGAGGAGGAATGGGAGAAGGTCATGTGGTCTGATGAGACAAAAATAGAGCTTTTTGGTCTGAACTCCACTCGCCGTGTTTGGAGGAAGACGGATGAGTACAACCCCAAGAACACCATCCCAACCGTGAAGCATGGAGGTGGAAACATCATTCTTTGGGGATGCTTTTCTGCAAAGGGGACAGGACGACTGCACCGTATTGAGGGGAGGATGGATGGGGCCATGTATCGCGAGATCTTGGCCAACAACCTCCTTCCCTCAGTAAGAGCATTGAAGATGGGTCGTGACTGGGTCTTCCAGCATGACAACGACCCGAAACACACAGCCAGGGCAACTAAGGAGTGGCTCTGTAAGAAGCATCTCAAGGTCCTGGAGTGGCCTAGCCAGTCTCCAGACCTGAACCCAATAGAAAATCTTTGGAGGGAGCTGAAAGTCCGTATTGCCCAGCGACAGCCCCAAAACCTGAAGGATCTGGAGAAGGTCTGTATGGAGGAGTGGGCCAAAATCCCTGCTGCAGTGTGTGCAAACCTGGTCAAGAACTACAGGAAACGTATGATCTCTGTAATTGCAAACAAAGGTTTCTGTACCAAATATTAAGTTCTGCTTTTCTGATGTATCAAATACTTATGTCATGCAATAAAATGCAAATGAATTACTTAAAAATCATACATGTGATTTTCTGGATTGTTGTTTTAGATTCCGTCTCTCACAGTTGAAGTGTACCTGTGATAAAAATTACAGACCTCTGAATGTTTTGTAAGTAGGAAAACCTGCAAAATCGGCAGTGTATCAAATGCTTGTTCTCCCCACTGTATAATATGGCTGATCACATTGAGAAAGGTACTTTACAACCATCCTCCATAAAGGTGTCTTCAGAAAGTACAGCATTCATACCCATAGACTTGTTGTTGATCCATCCTCAATTTCTCCTATCACAGCCATTAAACCCTAACTGCTTTAAAGTCATCATTGGCATGGTGAAATCACTGAGCGGTTTCCTTCCTCTCCTGCAACTGAGTTAGGAAGGACACCTGTATCTTTGTAGTGACAGTGTATTGATACACCATCCAAAGAGTAATTAACAACTTCACCATGCTCAAAGGAATATTCAATGTCTACGCTTCTTTGTGAAGCCTTGGAAAACCTCCCTGTTCTTTATGTGTCCTGCTAGACCTTAGTGCTGCTTTTGATACCATTGATCACCACATTCTTTTGGAGAGATTGGAAACCCAAATTGGTCTACATGGACAGGTTCTGGCTTGGTTTAGATCTTATCTGTCAGAAAGATATCAGTTTGTCTCTGTGGATGGTTTGTCCCTGACAAATCAACTGTAAATGTTGGTGTTCCTCAAGGCTCCGTTTTAGGACCACTATTGTTTTCACTATATATTTTACCTCTTGGTGATGTCATTCGGAAACATAATGTTAACTTTCACTTTATGCAGATGACACACATCTGTACATTTCAATGAAAATTGTCTTGCCTGGAAGCCTGTGTTTCTGACATAAGGAAGTGGATGGCTGAAAATGTTCTACTTTTAAACTCGGACAAAACAGAGATGCTTGTTCTAGGTCCCAAGAAATAAAGAGATCTTCTGTTGAATCTGACAATTAATCTAGATGGTTGTCCAGTCGTCTCAAATAATACTGTGAAGGACCTCGGCGTTACTCTGGACCCTGATCTCTCTTTGGACGAACAAATCAAGACTGTTTCAAGGACAGCTTTTTTCCATCTACATAACATTGCAAAAAAATCAGAAACTTTCTGTCCAAAAAATGATGCAGAAGACTGTATCCATGCTTTTGTCACTCCTAGGTTAGACTACTGCAATGCTCTCCTTTCCGGCAACCTGGATAAAGCACTAAATAAACTTCAGGTAGTGCTAAACACGGCTGCTAGAATCTTGACTAGAACCAAAAATATTGATCATATTACTCCAGTGCTAGCCTCTCTACACTAGCTCCCTGTTAAGACAAGGGCTGATTTCAAAGTTTTACTGCTAACCTACAAAGCATTACATGGGCTTGCTCCTACCTATCTTTCCGATTTGGTCCTGCTGTACATACCTACACGTACACTACTTTCACAAGACCCAGGACTCCTTATTGTCCCTACAATTTCTAAGCAAACAGCTGGAGGCAGAGCTTTCTCCTATAGACCTCAATTTTATGGAATTGTCTGCCTATCCATGTGAGAGACGCAGACTCGGTCTCAACTTTTAAGTCTTTATTGAAAACTCATCTCTTCAGTAGGTCCTATGATTGAGTGTAGTCTGGCCCAGAAGAGTGAAGGTGAACGGAAAGGCACTGGAGCAACGAACCGCCCTTGCTGTCTCTGCCTGGCCGGTTCCCCTCTCTCCACTGGGATTCTCTGCCTCTAACCCTATTACAGGGGCTGAGTCACTGGTTTACTGGTGCTCTTCCCTGCCGTCCCTAGGAGGGGTGCGTCACTTAAGTGGGTTGAGTCCCTGACGTGATATTCCTGTCCGGGTTGGCGCCCCACCCCTTTGGGTTGTGCCGTGGCGGAGATCTTTGTGGGCTATACTTGGCCTTGTCTCAGGATGGTAAGTTGGTGGTTGAAGATATCCTAGTGGTCTGGGGGCTGTGCTTTGGCAAAGTGGGTGGGGTTATATCCTGCCTGTTTGGCCCTGTCCGGGGGTATCGTCGGACGGGGCCACAGTGTCTCCCAACCCCTCCTGTCTCAGCCTCCAGTATTATACTGCAGTAGTTTATGTGTCGGGGGGCTAGGGTCAGTCTGTTATAGCTGGAGTATTTCTCCTGTTTTAAAGTAAGTATGCTCTCACTCTTTCTCTCTTTTTCTCTCTTTCATTCTCTCTCTTTCTCGCTCTCTTTCTCTCTCTCTCTCTTTCTTTCTTTCTTTCTTTCTTTCTTTCTTTCTTTCTTTCTTTCTTTCTTTCTTTCTTTCTTTCTTTCTTTCTCTCTCTTGGAGAACCTGAGCCCTAGGACCATGCCTCAGGACTACCTGGCCTGATGACTCCTTGCTGTCCCCAGTCCACCTGGCCGTGCTGCTGCTCCAGTTTCAACTGTTCTGCCTGTGGCTATGGAACCCTGACCTGTTCACCGGACGTGCTACCTGTCCCAGACCTGCTGTTTTCAACTCTCTAGAGACAGCAGGAGCGGTAGAGATACTCTCAATGATCGGCTATGAAAAACCAACTGACATTTATTCCTGAGTTGCTGACCCGTTGCAATCTCGACAACCACTGTGATTATTATTATTTGACCCTGCTGGTCATCTATGAACATTTGAACATCTTTGCCATGTTCTGTTATAATCTCCACCCGACTGGTTTCTTCCTAGGCTCTGGCCTTTCTAGGGAGTTTTTCCTAGCCACCGTGCTTCTACACCTGCATTGCTTGCTGTCTGGGGTTTAAGGCTGGGTTTCTGTACAGCACTTTGTGACATCAGCTGATGTAAGAAGGGCTTTATAAATACATTTGATTGATTTATGGTTGAATCTGTGTTTGAAATTCACTGCTCGACTGAGGGAACTTAGAGATAATTGTATGTGTGGGGTACAGAGATGAGGTAGTCATTCAAAAATCATGTTAAACACTATAATTGCACACAGAGTGAGTCCATCGAAATGATTATGTGACTTGTTAAGCCTGGATTTATTTAGGCTTTCCATAACAAAGGGGTTGAATACTTACTGATTCAATACATTTCAGCTTTTCATTTTTAATTTTAAAAATAATAATAAATGGTGGTATATAGAACCATTGTTAACCCTTTAACTGGCACACCAAGAAAAACATATATATATTTTTCTGTAAAAGATGTGTATTAGCCTCAGTATAGGCCATAATTGAAGGATTTTTCTCTGCATGACTTAAACTTTGATAGATAATGCATTGCAAACATCTCAACCAGCCGGTTGAGTTGCCCATTTAGAGTAAACTAGTTTTATATCTGAATTTGCGTAGACTTTTTAATGTGTTTACAGTTTATATGCTTAGAATACCAGTAAAATGACATGTATTGAATGATATGCTCTTAAACGCGAGTAAAACCAAATGCATGCTTTTCAACCGATCGCTGCCTGCACCCGCATGCCCGACTAGCATCACCACCCTGGATGGTTCCGACCTTGAATATGTGGACATTTATAAGTACCTAGGTGTCTGGCTAGACTGCAAACTCTCCTTCCTGACCCACATCAAACATCTCCAATCGAAAATCAAATCAAGAGTCGGCTTTCTATTCCGCAACAAAGCCTCCTTCACTCACGCTGCCAAGCTTACCCTAGTAAAACTGACTATCCTACCGATCCTCGACTTCGGCGATGTCATCTACAAAATGGCTTCCAACACTCTACTCAGCAAACTGGATGCAGTCTATCACAGTGCCATCCGTTTTGTCACTAAAGCACCTTATACCACCCACCACTGCGACTTGTATGCTCTAGTCGGCTGGCCCTCACTACATATTCGTCGCCAGACCCACTGGCTCCAGGTCATCTACAAGTCCATGCTAGGTAAAGCTCCGCCTTATCTCAGTTCACTGGTCACGATGGCAACACCCATCCGTAGCACGTGCTCCAGCAGGTGTATCTCACTGATCATCCCTAAAGCCAACACATCATTTGGCCGCCTTTCGTTCCAGTACTCTGCTGCCTGTGACTGGAACGAATTGCAAAAATCGCTGAAGTTGGAGACTTTTATCTCCCTCACCAACTTCAAACATCAGCTATCTGAGCAGCTAACCGATCGCTGCAGCTGTACATAGTCTATAGGAAAATAGCCCACCCATTTTCACCTACCTCATTCCCATACTGTTTTTTATACTGTTTTTATTTATTCATTTTTCTGCTCTTTTGCACACCAATATCTCTACCTGTACATGACCATCTGATCATTTACCACTCCAGTGTTAATCTGCAAAACTGTATTATTCGCCTACCTCCTCATGCCTTTTGCACACATTGTATATAGACTGCCCATTTTTTTCTACTGTGTTATTGACTTGTTAATTGTTTATTCCATGTGTAACTCTGTGTTGTCTGTTCACACTGCTATGCTTTATCTTGGCCAGGTCGCAGTTGCAAATGAGAACTTGTTCTCAACTAGCCTACCTGGTTAAATAAAGGTGAAATAAAAAAAAAATAAAAAAAATATTGTGAAACATATAGAAGATAATAGGCAGACATTGAATCATGATATGAATTTCAAAGGATTTTTGTATTTGCACAGACAAAGAAAGTCCCATAACAATATTTCTCCATTATCACTAGCTTTGACTTAATAGCATTCCTTTAATGGGCAACTCAACCGCCTGGTAGAGCATAGATTTCAAGAGTTCCCAAATTAGTAACAACAACACATTTGTAATTGAATCATTCTTAAATTATGTTTTAGAGGTCAACAACATTTTGCAATGTTGTATATGTCCATTTTATACCCAATGAGTTAATCATTAATAATAATAATTGGTAAATGACGTTCACTTGCTGGTTTTCAACCATTTTTGAATGCATGTTTTAAAAAATATGGGAGTCCAATAACAATGACCGCATGATCAATTTACTAAATTACATTGGATGAGATGATAAAATATGCCAAACAAAATACATATGCTTCATGTAATTTAAAATTGGTTGTCAAAATGAGCTCAACTGCCCAGTTGAGCTGCCTGTTAAAGGGTTAATGGTTCTTTATAGAACCTTAGGAAATTGTTATTTTTAGCACCATACAGGTTCCATTTAGAACCCGATGAGCATGGTTCTTTATTGAACCTTCAAACAAGGGTATCTATAAAGCACCAACAATAACCCCTGTCTTGTACTATTTAGAACCCCTTTGTAGTCATTACGCTTGTGTGCATTACTTTATAAGGAGGCAGGTGGCTGGAACTAAAACTGATCCTCACAGAGAATGACAGTGATACTGAAGTACTGTAGGGTTACAGAATAACTATGGATTTGAAGTTTTTTTTAACCTGAGCATTTGACCTTAGAGCTGGTTTGTTACCTGAGGGTGCTCAGGGTCTCGTCATAGTTGATGTCAGCAGGGCTGAGGGCTGCCACCATGGCGGTGCGAGAGTTACCTCCCTAATGGACAGAAAGGGGCAAAGAGGTTCATTTGGGGATGAGGGCAAGAGGAGGAAAGATTATTTAAAGGGCACCTGCAGAGGAATTCAACAAAAGAGTAAACAGTGCTGCATATCACGTAGTCGGCAGGATCTGGGCTAGTAGGTGGAAAGGGGGGCCGCGGCTGGTCAGGTAGGTGAGGGAGGACTAGAAGGTAGGTTGGCAGGTTTTCTGTGCTTTGGATGTTTTATGTTTATTGGTGTTTTGTTTGCTGCAGCCCCCTGCAAAATAATGGGGGGGGGGGGGGGGGGTTGGTTGCCCATCTTTTTCCCTGGAAACTACCAAACAGGTATTTGAAAACCAGTGGGATTGGAGTTGTAAAAGCTGCTTAGATGGATATGGGCATCTAATGTGTTTATAGACGTGTGAATTGTTCACCGTGGAAATGCTGGAAAAGTTGAATAAAAGCTTTGAATCATCATCTGCAGGGGAATTAAACAAAATAGCAAACAGTGCTAAGAATGTTACAATTGGCGTAGTCGGCAGGTTCTGGGCTAGTAAGTGGAAAGTACGTACCCAGGTTCTCTCTAAGAAGCCAGGTCAGCACTGAGTCTCTATAGGGGATGTGGTTCTCCACCTTCTTCTTCTTCTTGTTCTGTTAACAGTTCATTTTAACAATTAGGATAAGGATACTGTCTCAATAAAAGTGCATTTACCTGTTGGGAAATACAAGAAGAAACGCTTGTGAATCATCTACTTCCCAATCTCTTAATACCATTTCCCCAAATATTTTCTGAGAAATAAAATGGAAGAAGTCATTGAAATTGTGTACCTTATTTGGTGCTGAGTCCTAGAAAGAAAAAGAAATTGACCGAAATTAATTTATAATTAATTTTTTGTTTTTCTTACCAAAATTCCTTCAATGACCATACAGACAAAGAGTTGTGTATTGAAAACTCTCACCACTTCAGCTAATGCAGAGATGACTTTCCCCAGTGTGGTCAAAGATTTATTGATATTTGCTCCTTCCTGAAAAGGAACAGATGGGGCACACTTAATCAAACGAAAAGCCTTGCGTGCAACACAAAAAACGACACACTCCACAATATTGAGAAACAGAGCCTAGGCTTTGTACAGTTCATAGACATGTCAACTTGAAATGTTAACTTGAAACGGAGGAATTCATACATTGATATCACTGGGGGGTCGGATTCAGCCCATAAAGTTGACCCAAAATAGCCTCTCACCTTCAGCCTGGTTCCTTTGGCTCCTGTAGAGTCTGCTCTCTCACTCCCAGCCAGATCCACCAGGCTGATCTTGCTCACCTGCAACAAGAAACTCTCTGTTATCATTTGTTTTGGCATGAATCTGCTTTGATACTCTGTATCACAGTGGGAAATGCCCAGATTCCAAATGCACAGTGGTAGCCCCAAGAAACTCTCTTTGAGGACTTATCTGTAATGATTAGTGTTATAATGAACGATAACACAGTGGATAGAATGGCAATATAGACCTCAATCATAGTTATAAACCATGCATAGGTCAAAGTTTTACAAAACCCTGGTGTGAGGCATCATGAAGGATCTTAGTTTGAGACAGTTTGCTACAGCAGGAAAATAATCCCAGCAGCAAGAGGAAATGTGAGTTATTATTTGGATTATAATTAATGGACATTATTTGTCGAGCTTAATACATTATTCTTTATGTCTGATTTCTTTTGTGTGGAAATTACAAACTTTAAAAGCCATTTGAAACCTGGAATGCACTACAAATTTGCATTGCCTGCAATGCAGGAAATTTCACAGCAACAAGAGTGATCAAATTAAGATCCTACATCTGTAGGGGTTTATAACTCTATGGCCTCAACTTATTGCAGTAGCTTGAATATGAGGTTGAACCTGGTTATTAAGTCTGCGCAGTACCTTCTCAGATGTGTTTTCTGAATCCATGTCGTGTTTCTTCTGCGTGAAGATGATGTTGAAGACAGCGTGAGAGCGGCTGCTGGTCTCGTTCATGTTGGTGGCTGCCACCGTCCTGAAGGAAGAGAGAATTGAACCTTATGACATCCATCCATCTCTCATCCATCCATTCATTCATCCATCCACCTATTTATCCATCTATCCAGTCCATCCACCCCCCCCACATCCACCGACCCATCCATCCATCCATCATCCATCCATCCATTCTAAGTCCCATTTACCTGGCCTTGTTGCCAGACTCCATGAGGTCCTGGATGTCATTGTAGGAGGTAACGGCCAGCTTGGACAGGTCCTCCACGTAGGGCCCCATCAAGGGGTGCTCTCTCACACGCAGGTTCCCCTTGTTCTTCGGGTTCAGCAGGTCCCGCACACGCTCACAGTAGATCTCCATGTAGCTCACCTGTGGAGGTTGTCAATACTCTATAGAAGTGCCAATCAAGATAACTAAGTGCCAATCAAATGTCTATTAAGCAACACCACCTTGGGGCAGAGAAGACACTCTTGTCTGAACTCTTATCATATGCACAGCAAAATTAATGGTGTGCATTTAACTCGGAAATGTACACTAAAACGACGTTGGAGGAGGCTTATGGTAGAGAAATTGACATAAAATCATCTGGCAACAGCTCTGTTGGACATTCCTGCAGTCAGCATGTCAATTGAGACATCTGTGGCATTGTGTTGTGTGACAAAACTGCACATTTTAGAGAGTGGCCTTCTATTGTCCCCAGCACAAGGTGTACCTGTGTAATGATCATGCTGTTGAATCAGCTTCTTGATATGCCACACCTGTCAGGTGGATGGATTATCTTGTCAAAGGAGAAATGCTCACTAACAGGGATGTAAACAAATTTGTTCACACAGTACGGGATCTTTTGTGGGATCTTTGATTTGAGCTCATTAAAAATGGGACAAACACTTTAGATTTTTGTTCAGTATGTTTCACCCAGGAGGTAAAAGCTCTACCCCACTGATAAGCAGTAGGCCTGTCCTGTATAGAAGCTCATTCTCAAACCACTAGAGGGAGCACTCACCTCCACGGAGTAGGACAAGCTGTTTTCCTTATTGCTGTCACTTATCTTGGTGAAGAGGTCCTCACACAGCTGGCAGACAGAGAACATGGAGGAGCATTGTTAGACTCGCCTATGAACCAGGGTTGGGGTCAATTCCATTTCAATTCCATCCAATTAAAGAAGTACACTGAAATACAAATTATCTTCAATGCTTTTCAATTAGGAAAATGTGGAATTGTAATTGGTTTTACTTTCTGAATTGACTGGAATTTAAATGGAATTTACCCCAATCCTGATATGAACACAGCATATGTATTATCAATACAAGGCGTTGATGTTTTTGACATAAAACTAAATGGGTTTCCAAATATCCAGTATCTGACATGATGAAGTAACTTTACATTATATGATGTTTAACTACATTTTGTCATTTGTTCATCCATCCATCCACCCATCCATCCATCCATCCACCCTTCCATCCTTCATCCTTCCATCCACCCTTCCAACTATCCATCCATCCACTCTTCCGCCATTAACCCATCCACACTTCCACCCATCACACTTCCACCCACCCACCCATTCATCCATCCATCAACCCACCCACCCATCCATCCTTCCATCCACCCACCCACCCATCCATCCTTCCATCCACCCACCCACCCACCCACCCACCCACCCATCCATCCTTCCAGCCACCCATCCACCCACCCACCCACCCATCCATCCTTCCAGCCACCCATCCATCATTCCATCCACCCACCCATCCACCCACCCACCCATCCATCCTTCCATCCATCCACCCACCCACCCACCCACCCACCCACCCACCCACCCACCCACCCACCCACCCACCCACCCATCCATCCTTCCAGCCACCCATCCATCATTCCATCCACCCACCCACCCACCCATCCATCCTTCCACCCACCCACCCATCCATCCACCCACCCACCCATCCACCCACCCACCCACCCATCCACCCATCCATCCTTCCATCCACCCATCCATCCTTCCATCCACCCATCCATCCTTCCATCCACCCATCCATCCTTCCATCCATCCACCCACCCACCCACCCACCCATCCATCCATCCTTCCAGCCACCCATCCATCATTCCATCCACCCACCCATCCACCCACCCACCCACCCATCCTTCCATCCACCCATCCACCCAGCCATCATTCCATCCACCCACCCACCCACCCACCCATCCATCCTTCCATCCACCCACCCACCCACCCACCCACCCATCCATCCTTCCATCCACCCACCCACCCACCCACCCACCCACCCACCCACCCACCCACCCACCCATCCTTCCAGCCACCCATCCATCATTCCATCCACCCACCCATCCACCCACCCACCCATCCATCCTTCCAGCCACCCATCCATCATTCCATCCACCCACCCATCCACCCACCCACCCATCCATCCATCCACCCACCCACCCACCCATCCATCCACCCACCCACCCACCCACCCACCCACCCACCCATCCACCCTTCCATCCACCCATCCATCCTTCCATCCACCCATCCACCCATCCACCCACCCACCCATCCATCCTTCCAGCCACCCATCCATGATTCCATCCACCCACCCACCCACCCATCCATCCTTCCAGCCACCCATCCATCATTCCATCCACCCACCCATCCACCCACCCACCCACCCATCCATCCTTCCAGCCACCCATCCATCATTCCATCCACCCACCCACCCACCCATCCTTCCATCCACCCACCCATCCACCCACCCACCCACCCATCCATCCACCCACCCACCCACCCACCCACCCACCCACCCATCCACCCACCCATCCATCCTTCCAGCCACCCATCCATGATTCCATCCACCCACCCACCCACCCATCCATCCTTCCAGCCACCCATCCATCATTCCATCCACCCACCCATCCACCCACCCACCCATCCATCCTTCCAGCCACCCATCCATCATTCCATCCACCCACCCACCCACCCATCCATCCTTCCATCCACCCACCCACCCATCCATCCACCCACCCACCCATCCACCCACCCACCCACCCACCCACCCATCCACCCTTCCATCCACCCATCCATCCTTCCATCCACCCATCCACCCATCCACCCATCCACCCACCCACCCATCCATCCTTCCAGCCACCCATCCATGATTCCATCCACCCACCCACCCATCCATCCTTCCAGCCACCCATCCATCATTCCATCCACCCACCCATCCACCCACCCACCCACCCATCCATCCTTCCAGCCACCCATCCATCCATCATTCCATCCACCCACCCACCCACCCATCCATCCTTCCATCCACCCACCAACCCACCCATCCACCCACCCACCCACCCATCCACCCACCCACCCACCCACCCACCCACCCACCCACCCACCCATCCACCCTTCCATCCACCCATCCATCCTTCCATCCACCCTTCCATCCACCCATCCACCCATCCATCCTTCCATCCATCCACCCACCCACCCACCCACCCACCCACCCATCCATCCTTCCAGCCACCCATCCATCATTCCATCCACCCACCCACCCATCCACCCACCCACCCATCCATCCTTCCATCCACCCACCCACCCACCCACCCACCCACCCACCCCACCCACCCACCCATCCATCCATCCTTCCAGCCACCCATCCATCATTCCATCCACCCACCCACCCACCCATCCATCCTTCCATCCACCCACCCACCCATCCATCCTTCCATCCACCCACCCACCCACCCACCCACCCACCCACCCATCCATCCTTCCAGCCACCCATCCATCATTCCATCCACCCACCCACCCACCCATCGATCCTTCCATCCACCCACCCACCCACCCACCCACCCACCCACCCACCCATCCACCCACCCACCCACCCACCCACCCATCCATCCACCCACCCATCCACCCTTCCATCCACCCATCCATCCTTCCATCCACCCATCCACCCATCCACCCATCCACCCACCCACCCATCCATCCTTCCAGCCACCCATCCATGATTCCATCCACCCACCCACCCATCCATCCTTCCAGCCACCCATCCATCATTCCATCCACCCACCCATCCACCCACCCACCCACCCATCCATCCTTCCAGCCACCCATCCATCCATCATTCCATCCACCCACCCACCCACCCATCCATCCTTCCATCCACCCACCAACCCACCCATCCACCCACCCACCCACCCACCCACCCATCCACCCACCCACCCACCCACCCACCCACCCACCCACCCACCCACCCACCCATCCACCCTTCCATCCACCCATCCATCCTTCCATCCACCCTTCCATCCACCCATCCACCCATCCATCCTTCCATCCACCCACCCACCCACCCACCCATCCATCCTTCCAGCCACCCATCCATCATTCCATCCACCCACCCACCCATCCACCCACCCACCCATCCATCCTTCCATCCACCCACCCACCCACCCACCCACCCCCACCCACCCACCCACCCACCCACCCATCCATCCATCCTTCCAGCCACCCATCCATCATTCCATCCACCCACCCACCCACCCATCCATCCTTCCATCCACCCACCCACCCATCCATCCATCCTTCCATCCACCCACCCACCCACCCACCCACCCACCCACCCACCCACCCACCCATCCATCCTTCCAGCCACCCATCCATCATTCCATCCACCCACCCACCCACCCATCGATCCTTCCATCCACCCACCCACCCACCCACCCACCCACCCATCCACCCACCCACCCACCCACCCATCCATCCACCCACCCACCCACCCACCCACCCACCCACCCACCCATCCACCCATCCATCCTTCCATCCACCCATCCATCCTTCCATCCACCCATCCATCCTTCCATCCACCCATCCATCCTTCCACCCACCCACCCACCCACCCACCCACCCACCCACCCACCCACCCATCCATCCATCCTTCCACCCATCCATCCATCCATCCTTCCATCCACCCACCCATCCACCCATCCATCCATCCACCCACCCACCCATCCACCCATCCATCCACCCATCCATCCATCCACCCATCCATCCACCCATCCATCCTTCCATCCACCCACCCACCCATCCACCCATCCATCCACCCACCCACCCACCACCCACCCACCCATCCATCCACCCATTCCTTCCATCCACCCATCCATCCACCCATCCATCATTCCATCCACCCATCCATCCATCCACCCATCCATCCACCCATCCATCATTCCATCCATCCACCCATCCACCCACCCATCCATCCACCCACCCACCCACCCACCCACCCACCCACCCATCCATCATTCCTTCCATCCACCCATCCATCCACCCATCCACCCATCCATCCATCCACCCATCCATCCCACCCATCCATCACCCATCCATCATTCCATCCATCCACCCATCCACCCATCCATACTTCCATCCACCCACCCATCCACCCACCCATCCACCCACCCATCCACCCAGCCATCCACCCATCCTTCCACCCATCCATCCACCCACCCACCCACCCACCCACCCACCCACCCACCCACCCACCCATCCATCATTCCTTCCATCCACCCATCCATCCACCCATCCACCCATCCATCATTGCATCCACCCATCCATCCATCCATCCACCCAGCCATCCACCCATCCTTCCACCCATCCATCCACCCACCCACCCACCCATCCATCATTCCTTCCATCCACCCATCCATCCATCCACCCATCCATCATTCCATCCACCCATCCATCCATCCATCCACCCATCCATCCACCCATCCATCATTCCATCCATCCACCCATCCACCCACCCATCCATCCTTCCATCCACCCACCCACCCACCCACCCACCCACCCACCCATCATTCCTTCCATCCACCCATCCATCCACCCATCCACCCATCCATCATTCCATCCACCCATCCACCCATCCATCATTCCATCCATCCACCCATCCACCCACCCATCCATCCATCCTTCCATCCACCCACCCACCCACCCACCCATCCACCCATCCACCCACCCACCCATCCATCCTTCCATCCACCCACCCATCCACCCACCCACCCACCCACCCACCCACCCATCCATCATTCCTTCCATCCACCCATCCATCCACCCATCCACCCATCCATCATTCCATCCACCCATCCATCCATCCACCCATCCATCCACCCATCCATCCATCATTCTATCCATCCACCCACCCATCCACCCATCCATCCATCCACCCATCGACCCATCCATCCACCCATCCATCCTTCCATCCACCCATCCACCCATCCACCCACCCATCCATCCTTCCAGCCACCCATCCATGATTCCATCCACCCACCCACCCACCCATCCATCCTTCCAGCCACCCATCCATCATTCCATCCACCCACCCATCCACCCACCCACCCATCCATCCACCCACCCACCCACCCATCCACCCATCCACCCACCCACCCACCCACCCACCCACCCACCCACCCATCCACCCTTTCATCCACCCATCCATCCTTCCATCCACCCATCCACCCATCCACCCACCCACCCATCCATCCTTCCAGCCACCCATCCATGATTCCATCCACCCACCCACCCACCCATCCATCCTTCCAGCCACCCATCCATCATTCCATCCACCAACCCATCCACCCCCACCCACCCATCCATCCTTCCAGCCACCCATCCATCATTCCATCCACCCACCCACCCACCCATCCATCCTTCCATCCACCCACCCACCCATCCACCCACCCACCCACCCACCCACCCACCCATCCACCCACCCACCCACCCACCCACCCACCCACCCACCCATCCACCCACCCATCCATCCTTCCAGCCACCCATCCATGATTCCATCCACCCACCCATCCATCCTTCCAGCCACCCATCCATCATTCCATCCACCCACCCATCCATCCACCCACCCACCCACCCATCCATCCTTCCAGCCACCCATCCATCATTCCATCCACCCACCCACCCATCCATCCTTCCATCCACCCACCCACCCACCCATCCACCCACCCACCCACCCACCCACCCATCCACCCACCCACCCACCCACCCTTCCATCCACCCATCCATCCTTCCATCCACCCATCCACCCATCCACCCATCCACCCACCCACCCATCCATCCTTCCAGCCACCCATCCATGATTCCATCCACCCACCCACCCATCCATCCTTCCAGCCACCCATCCATCATTCCATCCACCCACCCATCCACCCACCCACCCACCCATCCATCCTTCCAGCCACCCATCCATCATTCCATCCACCCACCCACCCACCCATCCATCCTTCCATCCACCCACCCACCCACCCACCCACCCACCCATCCACCCACCCACCCACCCACCCACCCATCCACCCACCCACCCACCCACCCACCCACCCATCCACCCTTCCATCCACCCATCCATCCTTCCATCCACCCTTCCATCCACCCATCCATCCTTCCATCCACCCACCCACCCACCCCCACCCACCCACCCACCCACCCATCCATCCATCCTTCCACCCATCCATCCATCCATCCTTCCATCCACCCATCCACCCACCCATCCATCCACCCACCCCCACCCACCCACCCACCCACCCATCCACCCACCCACCCACCCACCCATCCATCCACCCATCCATCCTTCCATCCACCCATCCACCCACTCATCCACCCACCCATCCACCCAGCCATCCACCCATCCTTCCACCCATCCATCCACCCTTCCACCCATCCATCCACCCACCCACCCACCCATCCATCATTCCTTCCATCCACCCATCCATCCACCCATCCATCATTCCATCCACCCATCCATCCATCCACCCATCCATCATTCCATCCATCCACCCACCCATCCATCCATCCTTCCATCCACCCACCCACCCACCCACCCACCCATCCATCATTCCTTCCATCCACCCATCCATCCATCCACCCATCCATCATTCCATCCACCCATCCATCCATCCACCCATCCATCATTCCATCCATCCACCCATCCACCCACCCATCCACCCATCCATCCATCCTTCCATCCATCCACCCACCCACCCACCCACCCACCCATCCACCCACCCACCCACCCATCCATCCACCCATCCACCCACCCATCCACCCATCCATCCTTCCATCCACCCACCCATCCATCCACCCACCCACCCACCCACCCACCCACCCACCCATCCATCCACCCATCCATCATTCCATCCACCCATCCATCCATCCATCCACCCATCCATCATTCCATCCATCCACCCACCCATCCACCCATCCTTCCATCCATCCACCCATCCACCCACCCATCCACCCATCCACCCATCCACCCATCCTTCCATCCACCCATCCATCATTCCATCCATCCACCCATCCACCCACCCATCCACCCATCCACCCATCCTTCCATCCACCCATCCTTCCATCCACCCATCCACCCATCCTTCCATCCACCCATCCACCCATCCATCATTCCATCCATCCACCCATCCATCCACCCATCCTTCCACCCATCCACCCATCCACCCATCCACCCACCCACCCATCCACCCATCCATCCTTCCACCCATCCACCCACCCACCCATCCACCCATCCATCCACCCATCCATCCATCCACCCACCCACCCACCCACCCATCCACCCACCCACCCATCCACCCATCCATCCATCCACCCAGCCATCCATCCATCCACCCAGCCATCCATCCATCCACCCAGCCATCCATCCTACCAGAGGGATGATGCCTTGCTGATCCTTCTGGTCCTGCTTGCCCATCATGGTGTAGCTCTTCCCAGATCCAGTCTGGCCATATGCAAAGATACAAACATTGTATCCCTCAAAGGCATGCAGCAACATCTCCTCCCCAATGTCCTTGTACACCTGCTTCTGAGAATGATAGTTGATGTCCTCCGGCTGCAGAGAGAAAGACAGTGTTTGAGTATGAATACACCGTTAGTTAGCTATTACGGAGTGAATGCAGAGCTCATGGTTTGCATGGTCTTGAAACGCATGATATTCAAGTCTTTCAGGAGTATGTGGTGAAACTCACTGTTGTGTGTGACCAGTAAGAGTAGTCGAAGTTATAGCTCTTGTTCTCCTTCGGCTGTTTGGGGTTTATGATTGCTAAAAGCACAGACAACAAGTAAACAAAGGTTAGAGAAGTGCCCAGACCAAGCCCATAAACTAGCAGAAAGTAAGCTATGGTGAAACACTGTGTAGTTCTTGGCTATGGCAGACCAAATGTAAATAGAACCAAGAAAGAATCTTTGGCTGGCTACATAGATATCATTAGTGCAAAATGCATTGTCATCATTTTAGGGATAATTGTAGACCTGGTGGAATCTGAAATTAGGCGAGGCGTTTGGGGAAAGCTGAGCAAGTGCCTCTCTGTGAAGGCTTGAATGGCCAAAACACAAAAGTTGATCATGCTCCTGGTAGCAGCTACTGTCTGTGGTCCATATACACTGAGTGAAGAAAACATTAGGAACACCTTCCTAATATTGAGTTGCAACCCCTTTTGCCCTCAATTAGTCGGGGCATGGACTCCACAAGGTGTAGCAAGCGTTCCACAGGGATGCATGTTGACTCCAATGCTTCCCAAAGTTGTGTTAAGTTGGCTGGATGTCCTTTGCATGGTGGACCATTCTTGATACACACGGGAAACAGTTGATCGTGAAAAAAACAGCAGCGTTGCAGTTCTTGACACACTCAAACCGGTGCGCCTGACACCTACTACCATACCCTGTTCAAAGGCACTTAAATATTTTGTCTTGCCCATTCACCTTCTGAAAGGCACACATACACAATCCATGTCTCAATTGTCGCAAGGCTTAAAAAATCCATCTTTAACCAGTCTCCTCCACTTCATCTACACTGATTGAAGAGGATGTAACAGGTGAAAATCAATAAGGGATCATAGCTTTCACTTGGATTCACCTGGTCAGTCTATGTCTATGTACCTACACGGAGTGGTTTTGTGTACTCAGTGTAGGTACTGCAGTGATGCAATAGTGATGATGTTCCTCTGGTTAATACAGCAGCATCCTCAGTGGTGACTGACCTATGATGATGTCACTTATGCACTTCAATAGACTGGGTTTGTGGGTTATATATTGTGTATCAGGTATTCATAGGGATATGTGATCAGCCAAATTGGAAGTCTTTGTTGTGTGGAACACAATAATGTGGTTCAGTCCACCTGAGACAGTTGCATCCAAGAGAGAGGGTAGGACAACTATTTCGTATTTTCTAGTTCCTCATCCTTGTGCGCCTGTATTGACTGGAAAGGTGAAATTGAAGAGGATGGTTGATATTGCTATTTACCGTCCTCCATATTACTTTCAACGGTCCAGTACTTTCACATCAGTCAGGAAGAGGAAAGGAAGCCCTTTTTGAGTATTCCGAATCTGTGCCATGCTAAAGACTGTGGGAATGAGGTCATCATCAGACCGTTGACAGGCACAAAGAAGCAGAATATGACACACGCACACACACATATCATCTGACCTAGCGTCTCAGCTGAGACAGAAACAACGAGGCCTTTTGGACCCTCTGGGCCACGTGATGAGGGATGAGAAGCTCTAGAGGTCACCCCCACAAACACATACACACAGAGACAGGCTCTCCGTTCTCATTGGAGCCTTTGTCTCATGTGTTGCAAGCCTCACTACCCACCATCCTGTCGCTTTCAAGCATGTGTTCCCGAGCACCAAGCAGAAAATGGCAGAAGCGCAATGTTTCAGTGATTCTCTACAGTAGAGATGATCGGAATCCACCATGAAGGGTCTATGTTGTGAAGTGATGAATTTATTCAAATAAGCTTGCGATCGAATGTATAGCACCTCCAAAACCATTTAAAATGCCATATCTCCCACATAGTCTCCTAAAAGCCCAATCTAAAGCAGACCATATTATTAAATATTTTATCAAACTACATTCATTATTGATGAGAACATCTCTGCCTGGAGTTATCAGACTGGAAATGCTGTATATCCCAATGGAAGGCCTTTCAAGGATTCATCAATACATTTTCCAGAGATATTACTAGTAGAGAACATTACCTACATAGACTCTAGTATTTCCCCTACCAGTACGTAGGCATGGCGGACCCCAAATCACTTCCTCATCAGTTGACTTGGCCCAACTAAAATGTTTTAGATTTGAAATACTTCAATAGAAATGTTTTGTTTTGGTTGCGGTAGCCCAACCCTGGATAGGCCTTCTGATTTGGGGGCCAATTAAAATCCATCCCAGGTTAATCAAGAAGTAACCTACAACGAAAGAGCAAAGCTGAAGACCTCAGGTCCAGGTGTTTTCTTACACCAATGACAATACAATAGACATTTCTTATCGTGCAAATATGCAATACTCACTTGTGGTGTTCCCTGACATCTGGATGATGCACTTGCTGTCCTTCCCGATCTCTCGAGAGTTGAAGGGACGGACCCGGACGGCCACCTTCACTGAAGCCCCCGCCATGATGCCTGTCAGTGGGGATATGCGGCCGCGACTATAGAGGGGCTCAGTCAGGAGGGGCTTGTCACCAGGTAAATGCCTAACACCTGTGGAGAGGGAAGCCATAGTGAGATGGTGATTTGATTGAAGATCTCATTTGAACGAATTTGTAATGGCATCGTCTAAGATTATTATTTTTTCAAATCAATTTCTGAAAAGACTGCGCACGCACAAAAATATTGAGATGTATAAGCTTGGCGCACGCCATACGTATGCGCATGTTTCCCGTTATGAATCAGACACGTCGTGAAACTGTGAACGAGCATTATACACTCTTAGAGAAAAAGGTGCCAAGTAGAAGCATACAGGGTTCTTCGGTTTGTCCCCATAGGGGAACACTTTTTTGGTGCTGGGTAGAACCCTTTGCAGAGGGTTCTATCCAGAACCCTCTATGTAGGGTTTTTCAAGGAACCCCATGCATAAAATATGGTTCTGCCTAGAGTCGTCTATGAATGGTTCTACCATGAACCATTTTATCATCTGAAGGTTCTTCCTAAGCCATCTACGAAGGGTTCTAACGAGAACACTTTTTATGAATGTATAGAGCCCATCAGCCTTATTATGACAATACATAATATTTACTGTTTCAGAAGGACCTTTCTTTAAGGGCCAAGTTCTATCCTAACACAGTGATGTTAAGAATCTCCTTGTTTACAATGTTGGCTTATAAAGTGATGTGTAATTCTTACTGCAATCCAGCCAGAGTTAGGATATCCAACAAGTGGAATTGTTAATCACCCGCAACCTGCATTCTGGACTGCCAAGGTAGGGAAGATGGAATATTGAGATGACCTCATCCATCTAAACTGTCTCAACCATCTCAGTAACGGGTGCCATAAATCCAATTACTAACAGAGTGGATTTGTTTAGAAAACTGTATGTTATTTATATTTCTGTAACATAAAATGTATCAACCAATCAATGTACATGCAAAAACACAGATATTACAGTAAAACAAACAATTCTGAAACGCTACCTGCAATCGAGCATGCTGGGAAAAATTATGTATGGGTCTTTGTAGAACACTTCTTGCCTTCCAAGGAATCAACAAAGACTTCCAAAAACTGTTCATATGATGCTAAAGGTTCTAGGTAGTTTTCCAAAAAGGGTTCTTCTGATCAAAACGGTACTTGGTAGAATCCTATCCCTCCACAAATAACCCCTTTTATAGCGCCAATAACACCCTTATTTTCTGTATACTGGGGAGGAATTGGAATTAGGCCAAGACTGTATCTAAGGAAATAGCATTGCATGGCGAACTTGATCAAATGTCTTTAGAGGTGTTGGCAGAATGTTTTCTTTTGCAATGACATTTGCTGTATCTGACTGTTTCTGAAAGACAAAAACAACATTGTTGTGAACCTGTAAACAGATTTTTTAAATTCAATATTGTTTTGTATTTACTTTTTCGTGAACCTAAAAATATGCTGCACTGCCTGCGAATTCTGAAACATTTTCTACTTTCTTATCTAAACTAGCCTACTGTAGGCCCACATACAGTGGTAGCCTACACACATCAATGCAAAAGATCAACTGTCTGTTCACCTGTGAAATTCTACTGTCGGTAAACCGCACTCTCTTTCGGACATAAAAATGTGAAATTATAATATCGATTAGGCACAATGAGAGATGCGCACAATAATTTGTTGTATGGCTACTTGGGGACTATGAACTCATCTTGGCCATAAAAGGTGAGGAATTTATTTTGCAATGGTTATGATAAATGTATTATGTTTATAAGTGAAATATTGTCTGCTCTGGAAATGTGACAATACAGTAGCCTACAAAACGTCAATGGAAAATGTGAACAGTCTTGGATCAAATAGAGCAAAATACTTTAAATAGCTTATCTATTTACTACTGTAATCGGAGTGCAATTAAATGAGAGATGGGACAAATGGGAACCTATCTTAACTTGTTGAAGGCCTATAGGCTATTTCACGAATATGAAAACATCACAGTCAGAAAAGGTGAGGAATTTATTCTGCAATGATCATAGAAATTAAATAAATCATAGGAAATAAATGCCTATTTCCCACTCTCCCACTCCGGGGAACGACGTAGCCGGTTTACTAAGCGCCAGTCCTGGCAACCCAGAAATACACACACCTGGCAACCATCATTACGCACACCTGGCAACCATCATTATACACACCTGGCAACCATCATTATACACACCTGGCAACCATCATTATACACACCTGGCAACCATCATTATGTACACCTGGCAACCATCATTATGCACACCTGGCAACCATCATTATACACGCCTGGCAACCATCATTACGCACACCTGGCAACCATCATTAAACACACCTGGCAACCATCATTATACACACCTGGCAACCATCATTATACACACCTGGCAACCATCATTATGCACACCTGGCAACCATCATTATGCACACCTGGCAACCATCATTATACACACCTGGCAACCATCATTATACACACCTGGACTTCATCACTGCCTTGATTACTTCCCCTTTATCTAGCACTCTGTAGCCTCATTCAACAGACAGTATTGGTTCTGTTTTCTTGTCCAGACGCTGCTCTTGTTTTGTATATTTTGTATCTCGCCACATTAGTTATTATTAAACTCACCAACTGCACCCGCTTCATGACTCACTATGTCTCTGTTACAATAGATTTTCACTTTTCTCACAGCAAATTATTGCACCGTGCTATTATATTTATCTTCCTGTGTTTTTGTTATGGAAACGAGTGTCATCATACTGTATACCGTTATTAATAAACACCTAATGTGTGATAACTAGCAAATTAATTAGCAAACTAACGTCAGCCTGCCTAGCTGGAGCTTCTGGAGAAGGAAAATGTTTTATTTGTACAATTTCCAAAAGATAAACAAACAAAACCATTTACGAGACGTGTTTGTGCCGTCATTAGTAGCACAATTTCTAGCTTATTTGCATTATTTTTTTACCTACACTTGTATGTTGACTTCTCCATTGATGTTGTTTTTAAGTTTTCGCAGATTTTCGCAGAATGTACAACCGTCACTAATTGAATTATGGGGAGTTTCAGGCCCCGGAGTGAACATAATTGTACACTCGCAAACACGACTATAAACGAGGGCTGTGGGGCTTACGTTGCAAACTTCCCTTGCTTGGCTAACAATTTGGACCGCCCGCCATAAGGCGAGGGTAAGTGGACGAGGGTGTGTCTTTTATGAGTTTGAACTGCAGCCAGGGTGGGAACAAAGATGGGGAAAGCGACATCACGTTGCTATTGTCCGAAGCTCACTATAGTTTCCAGACCCTACTGGATTGGCTGTTAATGCCTACACTGCGGGGGGGGGGGGATACTGTAATATTTACAGTAAATTACTGGCAGCACAAAAACCAGTAAATCACTGTAGATTTACAGGCCCTTTACCGTAACACAAATGTACTGCATATTACTGGAACACATGACTACAGTACCATTATGGATTTCTAGAATTTACATTGCATTACTGGAAGCACCGTGGTTAGTAAACTGTTGAAGATGTTCAGCGCCAGTAGCTAGTGCCAACAACAGGCAGTATTTAGCACAGTCATAGCAAGTAAACCGTGTTGTAGTTAAGGATGCATTGGTCTTCAAATGAACCTGGATTTGTTACACGATACCGTTCTGATATATCTTTGCACATCTCTGGCTAGTACAAAGTACATTGCTATGTTCACAGTAACTTGCCACTAGCTTCCTGTAAGTTACTGTAAAATTCTGAGCAACACTGGTAAAAAGTTTTTTTTGAAGTAAATGCAACTGTAAGCATGTTAGCATTTGTGTAGCACTTGCACTTCTAGTCTTCCAAACTGGCTGCGATTACAGTGCAAAACAGATCAAAATGACACAGATAAATATTCAACCATTTGAAGTTTAAGACCTGCTGTCACGGACGTGTTCTTTATACACCTTAAACAGCTAGAAAACTACTCCAACATATCAGTTCAATTGGTACACAGCATTCTCAATAACGGGTGCATGAAATAACTTACAAGGCACGCCTCAAAATAAGTTCATGAGTCAGTGATGCTTTCCCCTCCCACAACATTTTCCTACAATACACTACATTTTCGAGAATGCTGCAGTAAATATACAGCAGACAGTACTTTATTGTTAAATGTTACTGTAATAAAAGTACAGCAATTGCTAACATCAAATATGTAATTATATATATCAGCATACCAATTTGGCGTTTTATTTCACTTGAACTTGTAGAACCAAGGTCTAAACTGGCAGTGACTCCCAGGACAAAAAAGATCGAAAGGACATGGCTAAACACTCAATCATTAAAGGTTTGAAACTTGATGCCACTTTGATCTGTTCCACATATACATTTAATTGTTAGGAAAGTACTACCGCACATCAATTCAATGGGGTTTATTGGCATGGGTATCATAGGTTTACATTGCCAAAGCAAGTGAACTAGACAATCAGAAATGAACAACAAACATTGAACTCACAAACATGGCAAAGGGATAGAAACATTTGTCATATAGTCATTATATACAGTCTTGTAAAAATGAGCAAACACATCTCATTTACATTGGTACAGCACTCTCACTAACGGGTGAAACAAGTACAGCCTCTTACAAGGTATACCTCCAAATTTTTGAAAAGGATGCAAATTGTGGACTGCAATTTTGGGGAGTTCCGGCATGTGGGCATTCCTGCATCTTCAGGAACCTCCCTTTATACTTACAGTGCATTCGGAAAGTATTCAGACCCCTTCCCTTTCTCCACATTTTGTTACTTTACAGTCTTTCTCTAAAATGGATTCAATATTTTTTTCCCTCATCAATCTACACACACAACCCCACAATAACTAAGCAAAAACTGTTTTTTAGATTCTTTTTGCTAATTTATTAAAAATAAAAACAGAAATACCTTATTTATAGAAGTATTCAGACCCTTTGCTAGGAGACTCAAAATTGAGCTCTGGTGCATCCTGCTTCCATTGATTGTTCTTGAGCTGTTTCTACAACTTGATTGGAGTCCGCATGTGGTAAATTAAATTGATTGGACATGATTTGCCTATATAAGGTTCCACAGTTGACAGTGCATGTCAGAGCAAAAACCAAGCCATGCGGTTGAAAGAATTGTCCGTAGAGACAGGATTGTGTCGAGGCACAGATCTGGGGAAGGGCAGGAAAAAAATGTCTGCAGAATTGAAAGTCCCCAACAACATAGTGGCCTCCACCAATCTTAAATGGAAGAAGTTTGGAACTACCAAGACTCTCCAGGGGCTGGCCGCCCGGCCAAACTGAGCAATTGGTGGAGAATGGCCTTGGTCAGGGAGGGTTACCAAGAACCTGATGGTCACTCTGACAGAGTTCCTATGTGGAGATGGGAGAACCTTCCAGAAGGACAACCATCTCTGCAGCACTCCACCAATCTGACCTTTATTGTAGAGTGGCGACACGGAAAACACTCCCAAGTAAACGGCACATGACAGCCTGCTTGACAGCCACATCGATGGAACAGTAGTGGAGAGGGTAGCAAATTTTAAGTTCCTCGGCATACACATCACAGACAAACTGAATTGGTCCACTCACACTGACAGCGTCGTGAAGAAGGCGCAGCAGCGCCTCTTCAACCTCAGGAGGCTGAAGAAATTTGGCTTGTCACCAAAAGCACTCACAAACTTCTACAGATGCACAATCGAGAGCATCCTGGTGGGCTGCCAACACACCTGGTACGGCAACTGCTCCGCCCTCAACCGTAAGGCTCTCCAGAGGGTAGTGAGGTCTGCACAACGCATCACCGGGGGCAAACTACCTGCCCTCCAGGACACCTACACCACCCGATGTTACAGGAAGGCCATAAAGATCAGAAAGGACATCAACCACCCGAACCACTGCCTGTTCACCCCGCTATCATCCAGAAGGCGAGGTCAGTACAGGTGCATCAAAGCTGGGACCGAGAGACTGAAAAACAGCTTCTATCTCAAGGCCATCAAACAGCCACCACTAACATTGAGTGGCTGCTGCCAACACACTGTCATTGACACTGACCCAACTCCAGGCACTTTAATAATGGGATTGATGGGAAATGATGTAAATATATCACTAGCCACTTTAAACAATGCTACCTTATATAATGTTACTTACCCTACATTATTCATCTCATATGCATACGTATATACTGTACTCTACATCATCGACTGCATCCTTATGTAATACATGTATCACTAGCCACTTTAACTATGCCACTTTGTTTACTTTATCTACACACTCATCTCATATGTATATACTGTACTCGATACCATCTACTGTATGCTGCTCTGTACCATCACTCATTCATATATCCTTATGTACATATTCTTTATCCCCTTACACTGTGTATAAGACAGTAGTTTTGGAATTGTTAGTTAGATTACTTGTTGGTTATCACTGCACTGTCGGAACTAGAAGCACAAGCATTTCGCTACACTCGCATTAACATCTGCTAACCATGTGTATGTGACAAATCAAATTTGATTTGATTTTTGATTTGATTTCAATACATATCTAACAGTACAGTAGCCAGTGTGTTACTGTAGATATACAGAACAAATATGTACATATTTGTATATATTGGTATGTAGACTACTGTATTTTGTAGGGTACAGCATTCTAACTAATGGGTGCAAGAAAACATAGCCTTTTACAAGGCGCACCTCAAAATATGTTAATGAGACAGAGATTATTTTGCAAACCACATTTTCCCACAATGCATCATAATTCACAGTATGCTGCTGTAGATATACAGCAAAATAGGTAATACAGTATTTTAATACAGTATTTTAATTTGTCAATATAAAGCAATGTGTAGCACTACATAGCCTGCTTGCTAGCACCAACATGAGGGCAAACTAGCGTGGCTATCTGTACAATCGATCACTGCTCTTTTCTTTTCATTCTAGATGGGTATTTAAATATTTTCGTCTATAACGCAGCAGCTGACAATGCCAATATGTAGCCTAATTAGGGCCTGCGTCGGTAGGCCTATTGACCAAATAATGTCCCATCAATTACAAAATAGTTTGGCTTGTTACGTTTCATGATTTCCTTGATTCTACAGAAAGCAATAGGCTATCAACACAATGTGGTTGCGAAAAATCTCCCCAGTCATATCTTTCATGTGTACACCGTCAGAACACATATATTTTTTGCCAGCATCACAAAACATACAGCCCCGGAACAACAACAAAAAATGTAATAAGTACATAAATTACATAATTGATAAATATTATGCACCGACCTAGTTCGTGGTTTTCTGTTTAGACTCGAAAAGACCGAAAATTCATAACGTAAATATTGTCTTCTCCAACATCTTGCGCTGCCGCACCTCAATGCAAACGCACTGTCAAAGCAATAGGCCATCACTCCATTTGGTGCTATGCTATTCGCCCACTGTAAATATCGATGTCATTGAATTCATCCGCCCATAAATTCATCCCTGCGACACGTTAGCAAATTCAGGATTATCAGATTTAGTTGTTTGTTTTGACTGTGAATCAGATTGAATTAAATAGGCTATTGACAAGGTTATTCTGTAAACCTGTAAAAACAATTGTTTCAACCCTGAGAAAGAGCGGAGCACCACCCTTGGTTCCCCACTGCGTCAACCCAAGGCCATGATCAAAAAACAACATCTCATCAGAAAATAACACATCTCAATCGTTTTACCTAACCACCTCGAATTCGACGACAGCAGTGGGTTCCTCCTTGATATGTTTTCCTCCCGTCGATATCAGCTAACAGCCTCCCTCGGTGTATCCATTCAGGGAGTATCCGCCCCGAGCAATAGAAAGAGACACAGAGCTAGACCACCCCAGTCAGGGCTATGGGTGAATGGTTTCTAACAGGGCCTGGTACACAGTAGCGCGTCAGTCTGTCTGCCAGCAAGCCAGACATGGGTAGGGTAGGGTAGGGGAGTAGACAGGGAGGAGAGGAATTAGGCTAGAGCTAGATGGATGCAGGAGGCGAGCTCAGAAGAGAACGACCTTTGGTTGGTCCACAGTAAAAATGGCTCAGGTGCCTCAGCCAAGGCTGCTGGGAGTCAGTGATGACATCGGCATCATCGTAGTGGGAGCAGGCAGTAGAGCAGTTATTTAAGATGATTTATTTTTTATTGCAACAATAATAACAATATTACACATCAATACAGTGTAATATATAATGGGGGGAGGGGGGTGTGAAATAATAGAACCCAGTGATGCAACACAGAGGAGGGAGGGGGAAACTGTGGGAGAGAGCAAACAGGGGATGAAAAGGCTGGGGATCCATGTGTTGCCGCCATGATACAACGAACAGATACAGTACTTTGAGGTGGGGTAGATCTCATTGGTGTCTCACTAAGCTAAACAGCAGAGAGTAACGCTGTAATTCTATCCCGGGGTCAATGCATGTACACATACAGTACTACACCAAACATGCATCCACTGGCTGTTCAGTGAATGAAGTCTTTGTTGTTCGAGTTCAAGGATTCAGCTGTGTGGACACGAGTCAACAATTTGGGTCATTGTTTCTGGCAAATATGGTTTCTTTGTCTAGTGACACAAAAGGATTTGTGTTATTACACTGGACTGCAGCGCTATTACAGAGTAGAGATATGTTCTGAATGTTCTAGAAAGTCACCATGTAATTCCTTGTATTTGTATTTCCGTCTCTGTGAAGTCAATATATTGAAGCTCTTTCTCAAATCAACTTAATAAGTCATCATTTTGAATAGACAGTATCCTTGATCATATTCTCTATCAGAGCCGGGTCATAGAGGCTGTATCACAACCGGCCGTGGTTGAGAGTCCCGTAGGGGCGGCGCACAATGGGCCCAGCGTCGTCCGCGTCTGGCCCGTGTAGGCTGTCATTGTAAATAAGAATTTGTTCTTAACTGACTTGCCTAGTTAAATGAAGGTTAACATTTAAAAATAATAAAAATAGAGGACGCTGAGGAGGGTAGTAAGAAGCTCAATGTTTCAACGCCATCTGCTGGACAGCTGTCACTATTACATAAAGCCGGCGTAGATAATCAAATCAAATCAAAATAGCACAATAAAATAACAATACCGAGGCTATATACCACGTTAATCTGAGGGGGTACAGGTTAGTCGAGGTAAATTGTACATGTAGGTAGAGGTAAAGTGACTTTGCATAGATGATAAACAGCAAGTAGCAGCAGAGTAAAAACAAAGGGGGGTGTCAATGTAATAGTCCAGGCGGCCATTTGATTCATTGTTCAGCAGTCATATGGCTTGGGGGTAGTAGCTGTTAAGGAGCCTTTTGGGCGTAGACTTGGCACTCCGATAACGCTAGCCATGTGGAAGCAGAGAGAACAGTCTATGACTTGGGTGACTGGAGTCTGACAATTTTTTGGGCCTTCCTCTGACACCGCAAGCTTGGCCCCAGTGATGTATTGGGCCAGACGCACTACCCTCTGTAGCGCCTTACGTTCGGGTGCCGAGCAGTTGCCATACCAGGCGTTGATGCAACTGGTCAGGATGCTCTCGATGGTGCAGCTGTACAACTTTTTGAGGATCTGGGGACACATGCCAAATCGTTTCAGTCTCCTGAGGGGAAAATGTGTGTTGTTGTGCCCTCTTCACAACTGTGTTGGTGTGTTTGGATCAGGATAGTTTGTTGATGATGTGGACACCAAGGAACTTGAAACTCTCGACCTGCTCCACTACAGCCCCGTCGACGTGAATGGGGGCGAGTTCGGCACGCCTTTTCCTGTAGTCCACGATCATCTACTTTGTCTTGCTCACGTTGAGGGAGAGGTTGTTGTCCTGGCACCACACTGCCAGGTCTCTGACCTTCTCCCTATTGGCTGTCTCATCGTTGTCGGTGATCAGGCCTACCACTGTTGTGTTGTCAGCAAACTTAATGATGGTGGTGGAGTTGTGGGTGAACAGGATGTACAGGAGGGGACTAAGCACGCACCCCTGAGAGGCCCCCATGTTAAGGATCAGCTTGGCAGATGTGTTGCTTCCTATCCATACGACCATGGGGGTGGCCCATTAGGAAGTCCAGGATCCAGTTGCAAAGGGAGGTTTTTAGTCCCAGGGTCCTTAGCTTAGTGATGAGGTTTGTGGTCGCTATGGTGTTGAACGCTGAGCTGTAGTCAATGAACAGCATTCTCACATATGTGTTCCTTTTGTCCATGTGTGCAAGGGCATTGTGGTGTGCGATCAAATCAAATCAAATGTATTTATATAGCCCTTCATACATCAGCTGATATCTCAAAGTGCTGTACAGAAACCCAGCCTAAAACCCCAAACAGCAAGCAATGCAGGTGTAGAAGTACGGTGGCTAGGAAAAACTCCCTAGAAATGCCAAAACCTAGGAAGAAACCTAGAGAGGAACCAGGCTATGTGGGGTGGCCAGTCCTCTTCTGGCTGTGCCGGGTGGAGATTATAACAGAACATGGCCAAGATGTTACAATGTTCATAAATGACCAGGATGGTCCAATAATAATAAAGCAGAACAGTTGAAACTGGAGCAGCAGCACGGCCAGGTGAACTGGGGACAGCAAGGAGTCATCATGCCAGGTAGTCCTGGGCATGGTCCTAGAGCTCAGGTCCTCCGAGAGAGAGAAAGAAAGAGAGAAAGAGAGAATTAGAGAGAGCACACTTAAATTCACACAGGACACCGAATAGGACGGGAGAAGTACTCCAGATATAACAAACTGACCCTAGCCCCCCGACACATAAACTACTGCAGCATAAATACTGGAGGCTGAGACAGGAGGGGATTGAGAATGTTGGGGCGGTATGCCAATTGGAGTGGGTCTATGGTTTCTGGGATGATGGTGTTGATGTGAGCCAGCCTTTCAAAGCACTTCATGGCTACCAATGTGAGTGCTACGGGGCAGTAGTCATTTAGACATGTTACCTTTGGTTTCTTGGGCACAGGGACTATGGTGGTATGCTTGAAACATGTAGGTATTACTTCAAGGTCTCAGAGCAAGTGACGTCACCGATTGAAACGCTATTTAGTGCGCACCGCTAACTAAGCTAGCCATTTCACATCCGTTACAGCAGCTCTAGCCTCTAGTTCAGTGTGGATGTTGCCTGTAATCCATGGCTTCTGGTTGGGATATGTACGTACGGTCACTGTGGGGACGATGTCATTGATGCACTTATTGATGAAGCTGGTGGCTGAGTTGGTATACTCCTCAATGCCATTGGATGAATCAGAGAACATATTCCAGTCTGTGCTAGCAAAACAGTCCTGTAGCGTAGCATCCACGTCATCTGATGACGCCCATTTCGAGCGAGTCACTGGTACTTCCTGCTTTAGTTTTTGCTTGTACGCAGGAATCAGGAGGATATAATTATGGTCAGATTTTCCAAATGGAGGGCCAGCTTTTAAAATGTTTTATTTTTATTTTTATATACTTAGTTTTTATTGTAGGAACACAAAGAAAGTACAAATAAAGTCAAATAAAAGAACAACAAAAAAAGATCTGTCAGTTACAGCGCACTTCATCATTCACCTTCATCATCATATCATCATCTTAGTTACATTGACATCTTTGAATTAGACCTTTTCCAAGTACGAAACCCATTTTCCCCAGTATTCTTGACCTCTCTCCTGTTGTGTTCTTAAAGCAAAGGTCATAGGCTCCATGTGGTGTATTTCTTCTACAATGTCTATCCACTGTGTCACTGTGGGAGGGTCTTTTTGAAGCCATTTCCTAGTTATAGCCTTTTTCCTGGCTGCAAGTAGAACCTTCAAGAGGTACTTTTCTCTATTGTGTAAGTTATCAGGTATTTCACCCATGTACAAAGAAATGAATGTTTGTTCTACGTCAAATCCCATTATTTTTCCAATGTTAGATCTTATTTCTCCCCAGTAAGTTTCGATTGCGGGGCAAGTCCAAAAGATATGAGAGTGGTCCGGTAGGGCGAGCTTTGTATGCGTCTCTGTGTGTGGTGTAAATGTGGTCTAGAGTGATTTTTTTCTCCAGTTGCACGTGATATGCTGGTAGAATTTAGCTAAAACTAATTAAAGTTTGCCTTCATTAAAGTCCCCGGCCACGAGGAGCGCCGCTTTTGGATGAGCGTTTTCTTGTTTGCTTATGGCCTTATACAGCTCGTTGAGTGCGGTCTTAGTGCCAGCATCAGTTTGTGGTGCTAAATAGATGGCCACGAAAAATATAGATGAAAACTCTCTTGGGCAGATAGTGTGGTCTACAGCTTATCATGAGGTACTCTACCTCAGGTGAGCAATACCGAGACCTCCTGTTATTTATAAATAGACACACACCACCACCCGTCCTACCAGACGTATCTGTTCTTTCCTGCCAATGCATGGAAAACCCACGGAAAACTCAGCCAACTGTATATTATCCTTTTTGTCGTTCAGTCACAACTCAGTGAAACATAAGATATTACCGTTTTTAATGTCCAGCTGGTAGGATAGTCTCGAGCGGAGATCATCCATTTTATTCTCCAGTGATTTCACGTTGGCCAATAGAACAGATAGTAGAGGCGGGTTACCCACACGCCGATGAATTCTCACAAGGCACCCCGCTCTCCACCCCCTGTATTTCCATCTTCTATTCACGCAAATGTTGGGGATTCGGGCCTGGTCTCTGAGAAGCAGTATATCCTTTGCGTCGGACTCATTAAAGAAAATATCTTCATCCAGTTTGAGGTGAGTAGTCACTGTTCTGATATCCAGAAGCTCTTTTTGGTCATAAGAGACAGTGGCAGCAACATTATGTACAAAATAGGTTACAAACAATGAGAAAAAACACACAAAATAGCATAGTTGGCTAGGAGACCGTCAAATGCTTTATGATGTGGTTATAATGCATTATAAGATCTGCCATTAAGAACCTACGACCACCTTATCATGTCTCATTTTCCTCTCATAATATAGTAATGATTCTGACTACCTAACATCTGTAGTCATTTGAAAATGTAGAGACAAAAGATATTAAATATATTAAAAAATATATATTAAAGACTAATACATGCTTATAAAAATTATAAAATGTTTGAAGGTCACTATTTCGTGAACCTGTTTTGCAGTATTGACTTGTGCAAGGATCACAAAAAATTGTATGCTCGGTTTGTGATGGACAACAGTGACAAACTGATAGCCTGACAGACGTCATGTCTGCTCTTCTGTTCATCAGATAAGGAAAGACATGATGTAGACAGGACAAACAGTGTTAAGCTGACACGTTATTTGGACATGTGGGGCCAGTACATATATATTCAGTACAGGGGTCCTGACAGTGCTCATGATCATGCCAGATTTGATTTCCCCTTTTTCGCTTTACCCAAACCAAATCAATATACCCTTTCTCTCCCTCTACGTCTCTTTATCGCTTCCTCTTACCCCCTTCTCACCCCCCCCTCTCTCTCTCTCTCTCTCTCTCTCTCTCTCTCTCTCTCTCTCTCTCTCTCTCTCTCTCTCTCTCTCTCTCTCTCTCTTCCTCTCACCCCATTCTCTCTCTCTCTCTCTCTCTTCCTCTCACCCCATTCTCTCGCTCTCTCTCTCTCGTGCTCTCTCTCCTTCTCTAGAGCAGAGGCCACAGAGATAAACAGTCTGTCAAATTATTGACCACGTGTGACGTCAGAGGGAGGCACACGGATCGTTCAAGATCCTGTTGTGACATAATAGCTAAACCAGACTGGACAAACTTGAGGCCAATTGAGCTGCCCCCTACTTCGAGAAACTCACAACTTTGTTTCATCAAGCAAGGAAAAATCGAAATGATTCATCCTGTCCACTAGACATTCATTCACAACGGATGGTATGTTGTTGTACCTATTACATGTGTTTCTGCATGGATTTCTGAAAATAGAGTTCTGGCTATTGTATTCTCATTCAATCGATCAATTTATGATGTGAATCAAATGTATATTATAGTACTCCTTCAAGTAACTCCTTTAATTTAACTTACCCCTTCCTTCCTTGAACTCTTTTAAGTCGACAAGTTGGTCAAAACTCCCACCCTGAATGACTTCACTGTACTCAAAGTCAATGAAAAGTCATTATTACTTTAAAATATTTATGTGATACTGACTCATATCTATACTAAAAATGAATATAAACGCAATATGTAAAGTGTTGGTCCTAATGTTCATGAGCTGAAATCAAAGATCCCAGAAATGTTCCATACGCACATTCTTTCTAATTTTGTGCACAAAATTGTTTACATCCCTGTTAGTGAGTATTTCTCCTTTGCCAAGATAATCCATCCACCTGACAGGTGTGGGTTATCAAGAAGCTGATTAAACAGCATGATCATTACACAGGGGCACCTTGTGCTGGGGACAATAACAGGCCTCTCTAAAATGTGCAGTTTTGTCACACAACACAATGCTGGAGTGCACGCTCCGGCCGCTTGAGGTTCCTTTCCCCTACCTGTTTGGACCAGGACCGTCCAATGTGCTGCCCCATGTTTTAGCCGCAGGTGGTAGGGCAATTATCGGCCATTTGCACCCAGAAATGTACGAGGTAAATGTGTAACCCCATGGCTGCACCCTTGCCTAGTCATGTGAAATCCATAGATTAGGGCTTAATTTATTTCATTTGACTGATTTCCTTCTTTGAACTGTAACTCAGTTTAACTCTTTAAAATCTTAAAAAGTGTTACATTCTGTGTTTAACAAATTACTCACTTTCCTTGTAAACATCAAATCTGTAAAAGCCATTTAAAATGTGTACTAATGATCTAACAAAGGTAAAACATTTTTAAGACATGAAAAACATGTTAAAAAGTCACTTTGTTAAAAGGCTGTCTTCGGTCCCTTGTAAAGGAGCGGGGTGAGTCCTTATCAAACTCGTCTCATCCTGCTCCTCTGAATAAATTACCGTCCCTCCTTCAGGGCCCAGAGGAGATCCCTCCCCTAGGCACATCGCCCTAGGCGCCGCAGCGCTGTCAGGCAGCCGGGACCTAGGGTGTTGTGGGGGACCCTTCGCCTGGGGTCAAGGCCCCCTTCTTTCCGTACCACCCCAGGGCTTCCGTGGCTACCATGGCCACTGCCTGGGGGTGGTCTCTACGCTTTTCCCTACCAGAAGGTTGCGGGAGGACCACAGTGCTTCCTTCAAGCACGTGAGGGTGGGCCAGAACTTGGTGAAGGCCTTCGATGGAATAGGCCTTCGGCCCACCCTATACAGCACGAGCTGAGGTGTTAGGTTCTCCCCTGCTGGCAGACATGGGGTGATCAGGGGGCCTGCTCTGTACTCTCAGAGCATGTGCCTCACCGACTCTTCTTGGCCGCAGCCTGGTCGGGGGCACGCGGATGTCATCGCCATGCCCCATGAGTGCATAACGGCCATCACCGGGAGGATCTCGTGGGCGACCATCCAGGACAGGTCCCGACGCCTATAGCGAGCCCGCGCATCTGGACACACTGGTTCCCGATCCTGCACAAGTGAGAGGAGAGAGCGGTGTTTAGTTAAGACCGTGACTGTTTCTTTTTCCAGTTTAAAATGTCTTAAAAACTTCTGGAGCTGGACGTAGTGCGTGGGTAGCAGGAAAGAGACTGGGGCTCGCAGGTCGACTGGGATCAGCCTCAGAGTCCTGAGGTAAGATCCCAGCCAGAACCGTGCGAGGGCCTGAGTCTTGTTGTTGACCGGGGAGGTGGCAAGAGTCAGAGGTAATGCTGTGTAGCGGCTGCCCAGGAACAAGTAGAGGTCAGGCAAGCCTTTCCCCCTCTTAGACCTGGGCCTCTTTACCACCTCCCTCCTCAGCCTCTCCCACTTGCCTCCCCACAGGAAGTAAAAAAGCATCCGCTCCAGGGCTAAAATACTCCTTTGAGGGAGAATAAAAACAGAACTGATTAATAAAAACACAGGTAAAATCACAGCTTTAATGATTAAAACCTTGCCCTCAAAAGTCAGCTGTCGCAGTCCCCAAAAACCCAGTCTCTGTCTTACTGTCCCCAGGTTCCCACTCCAGTTACCGCTCCCTCCTCCCCCCGGTCAAACGTTACCCCCAGTACCCTTATGTCCGTCATTTTGACTGTCAGAGGTAGTATGGTCAAGTCTGGGTCTGCCCACGGTCCGAAAAATTGGGCCTCTGTCTTGTCTCTGTTCAGTCTCGCCTCAGAGGCTCGTCCGTACCAGTCAGTCTGTAATGGTTTTCTTCCTGGGAAGGAGAGGAGGACAAAATGCAGCATGGTTATTTATAAACATCTTTAATGAAAGATGAAAACGTGAACACTACACAAAATAAGAAAACGTGGAAAAACCGAAACAGTCCTAACTGGTGCAAAACACAGAGACAGGACCAACCACCCATAAGATACCTAAAGAATATGGCTGCCTAAATATGGTTCCCAATCAGAGACAACGATAAATTGAGAACCACTCCAGGCAACCATAGACCTACCTAGAACACTCAACTGAACACAACCCCATTGACTACAAAACCCCTAGACAAAACAAGACACATATAATCACCCATGTCACACCCTGGCCTAACCAAAATAATAAAGAAAACACAGATAACTAAGGCCAGGGCGTGACACAGTCCTCTCCAGAGTCCTGTCGGCAGATAAAAGGTCGGTACATAAAATGTTGACGTCATCCATGTAAAAGACGCACTTGGTGGTCATGCCCCCCCCCACTCCCCGGGATACCCACCTCACTGATGCGTTGGTCCCTTCTCAAGACCTGTGCCAGTGGTTCAATACAGTCCACGAACAGAAGAGGAGATAACGGACAGCTCTGACGGACGCCGCAGTGTACTCCCACTGCTTTTGACAGATGCCCATTTACAAGGATTTTGCTGGTGATGTCCCCGTACAGCAGTCCCACCCAAGCTAAGAACCTGTCTGGGAAACCCATTTTTTGCAGTACCTTAAAGAAAATCTGGTGCGAGACCCAATCAAAGGTTTTTTCAAAATCTAAATTTAGGACTACAAGCCACATATTTCTGTCTCTCGCATAACAGATGGCATCTCGGATCAGTATCAGGCTGGCCGTGATCTTCCTTCCTTCCGGGAATGGCACAAGTTTGATCTGGGTGGATCACCTCCCCTAAAACAGAAGACATTCTGAGTGTTAAAAACCTTGGTAAAAAGTTTACAATCAAAGTTTAAAAGGGTTATCGGTCTCCAGTTTTTCAGGTCCATCCTGTCGTTTTTCTTATGTAAAAGAGTCATGATCCCCACTCTAAAACTGTCAGGTAGTCTGTCAGGATGTTCAAAGTCAGTAAAAACAGTCAGAAGTTTGTCGGCTAAAACATCCTAAAAGGTCAAATAAAAACTCCAAAGGGAGGCCGTCCTCCCCCGGTGATTTTACCCCTCTTAAAATGTTTCAGTCCTTGGTCGATTTCTGTCCTCGTCAGGTCTTTTATCAGGTTGTCCGTGTTGGTTAGGGTCTTGTCAATGTATGTTGAAAGGTCCCCCATTGTTTCCTTGCACACATCTTTTACCCCAAACAGTTCCCCATAAAAATCCTTGACTACTTATTTTATTCCCTCTGTATCTGTTTTTAACCTGTTAGTCCTACCCACACCGTATTCGGTAGCGTAATCATAGCCTCAAGCTCATTACCATAACGCAACGTTAGCGATTTCTAAAAATCGCAAATGAAATTAAATAAATATGCCTATCCTCAAGCTTATCCTTTTCTTAACAATCCTGTCATCTCAGATTTTCAAAATATGCTTTAGAACCAGAGAAAATCAATAATTTGTGTAAGAGTGGTGATAGCTAGCTTAGCATTTAGCGTTAGCATTTAGCACGCAACATATTCACAAAAACCAGCAAAGGGATCAAATAAAATAATTTACCTTTGAAGAACTTCAGATGTTTCAATGAGGAGACTCTCAGTTACATAGCAGATGTCCAGTTTTTCCTGAAAGATGCTTGTGTAGGACACAACGTTCCGTTTTGTTACTATGCATTTGGCTACCGAAACTAACCGAAAATTCAGTCACCTACACGTCAAACTTTTTCCGAATTAACTCCATAATATCGACTGAAACATGGAAAACGTTGTTTGAATCCATCCTCAAGGTGTTTTGTCATATATCTCTTCATTGAAATGCCATTCCTGGAAGCCTGCATTGTTCTCAGATTCGGATGGAAAAATACTGGTAGGTGACTTTTGCGCACCAATTTCCACGCAGACACCGTGCGGGACCCCTGGTAAATGTAGTCTCTTATGGTCAATCTTCCAATGATATGCCTACAAATACGTCACAATGCTGCAGACACCTTGGGGAAACGATAGGAAGTGTCCGTTCATTCCTGTCGCATTCACAGCCATATAAGGCGATCATGGAAAACGTGCCATCAGAAATCCTGTTGATTTCCTGGTCGCTCAAACATCTTGGTTTTGCCTGTAGGTTTTGTTCTAAGGCACTCACAGTAAAAATCTTTGCAGTTCTGGACACGTCAGAGTGTCTTCTTTCCAAAACTATCAATTCCAAGCATAGTCGAGCATCTTTTCGTGACAAAATATTGCGCTTAAAACGGGCATGTCTTTTTATCCAAAAATGAAATACTGCCCCTAGAGTCTTAACAGGTTAAAACACCATCTTTATTTTTTAAACCAGTCATTAACCTACCCTTACTAACTATTTTCTTAATAAAGTACCTAGTGCACTTCTCCCCCTCTTCTAATTCCCTTTCTTTACTTCTTAAAATAATCCACCTTTACTTCTTAAAATAATTATCATAATGGTTCAAGTATGTTAATAGTATTCAGCTAGGAACTCACTTAATGAATGTGACAATACAGAGGCGGATGCAAGATGCAAGCAACGATGGTTTAATGAATACAATTTATATCAGCAACAGGACAGACAGACTGTACTCAGACGGAATCCAACCCAGGGACTAGGGCTCATCCTCTGGTGATAGCGTGCTGAGAAATCCAGGGGAGTGTGTCCGGATGGGAAGGAAGGAGCACAGCAGATAATCCACACAAGGGCGGCGAGAGATGAGCACTGACACACGACACAACCTCAGGGAAGTAACAACACAACCTCAGGGAAGTAACAACGATCTGACAACAAGAAACACTGGTTACAGAACATATAAAGGGAAGATAAGTGGTTCCAGCTGGCGCAGACAATCAGGCCGAGATTGGGAACCACGCCCACACAAACACGGGGGAGAGAGAGAGAGAGAGAGAGAGAGAGAGAGAGAGAGAGAGAAAGAAAGAGAAAGAGAAAGAGAGAGGCAGTGGATTCATGAACCGTGACAATGAAGGCCACACAAGAATGACAACAATGGAATTCAACAACCGTGTCTCTGTCACTAACAAATACAGTCATGGGTGGTAACTCTACAACTGAATCGAAAAGACAAGTGTCACGGTCGTCCTCCTCATCTGAAGAGGAGAGGCGAGAAGGATCGGAGGACCAAAATGCGGCGTGGTATGAGTTCATCATGAATTTTAATAAAGAAAACACTGAACACTGAAACCCTATACAAAAACAGTAAAGAAAATAACAACCGTGAAGCTAATGCGAACTGTGCTGAAACAAGCCATCAACATAGACAATCACCCACAAACAAACAGTGCAACCCAGGCTACCTAAGTATGATTCTCAATCAGAGACAACGAATGACACCTGCCTCTGATTGAGAACCATACTAGGCCGAAACATAGAAATACCCAAATCATAGAAAAACAAACATAGACTGCCCACCCCAACTCACGCCCTGACCATACTAAATAATGAATACAAAACAAAGGAAATAAAGGTTAGAACGTGACAACAAGGTACACTGGGAAATGATTTGAGGCGTGGCTTCTTGGGGACATTACATTTAAGTACAGTGTACTTCAAAAACTGCATTTGTATTACTCATATGAAGGTAGCATTGCTGTAGTCAGCTATTTAAGTTTCTTAACTTTTTTTTTTTATTAATCGGTTTCCTCAAACTGTTTGAGTAGACATAACTTCTTTGGTTTTACAGTATAGAATGTGTCCTTCTTGGGACCGAAGAAAGTTCTCTCTGTAACGTTGAGATTTGCTTCACTGAAAGAGCTGGTCACGGCTAGCAAGCCCCTGCCTTTATGCAGTGAATGAATGAATTAACACATTTGATTTTGAGTATGAGCTGTATGAAGTTGTTCTATTGCTTTTTCTCGACACAGGAATCCGTGGGAAATGTTACTGTAGGTTGTTTGTCCAATTATGGCCAACTCAAATTCCATTTTAAACAATGATCCATTAACCACAAAAGCCAGTGTTAACTCACTTTTCGAGGAAAGGGCTCTAGACAGATGAGTGAAATATTAATTTCATTTGGTACACATGAAAAGTGAATGTGCGAATGTGTGTGTAGGCACATGCCTCTTTGTTTGTCCTCTGTTCAGCCAATCCTCTCACTTAAAAAGGGTAGACTCCTCTAAAATCGTGAGCGAGTGCAGCACAAGGGGTGGGAAAGATCAACAGGGCCTCCTGCTACAAGTCCAAACCAAACTCAACTGGATCCAAGCATGCCTATTTCCAAACTGTGCCAAGTGCAAGTCTTCCCTTTTCTTCATGATAGACATGCTAGTTATTTATACTATGCGTATTTCAAATACATGTAATTATGCTTCTTGATGGTTCAATTGATACATGGATATTTAGTGAACATTGTATGGCAAAAAGGAGTTCCCAAAAGAACAGGTGTTTGAGAACGTTCAGTTAGGCCTCCTAACTCCTAACTCCTAATGTCATTCCCAAGGAGAGCAAATATTGGTAATAGTATAAACCCCCTCTAAAACTTCACTCATTCAAACTGGGAAACACATACCTTCAGATGAATATGGTCATGATAATCACATGCTCTCATTAATAATTGGTCGATAATGTTAAAAAGTATGTTAAAGTGAACAATCTTTTAACAGTTGATAATATAGAACACTTGAGCCAATTCCACCTCTGTACAGTTTTGTCCATGGCGTGACGCACAACGCTCGGTGGCCAAGAGGTCAAAGACCTGTTTGTATTAAATCTTCACTAAAACCCGAAGTCAACTCCAGTCCCTCTGTCTGTCAGTGCAAGTCACAGTCGTTGTAAACACCGGAGCGAGGAGCTAACGATGATGCAGCGGAATTTTTTTCGCAGGGGAGCACTGCTGGTGCAAAAGGCGGCTGTGGAGGTATCACTGCTCCCGATGAGCGCGCCTCTACAGCCACGCCTTGACCGTGCCATGTCCTCCGTGACCATCCCGCCCCCGGAGTGCATGCTCCGGCCGCTTGAGGTTCCTTTCCGCTACCTGTTCGGACCAGGACCGTCCAACGTGCCGCCCCGCGTTTTAGCCGCAGGTGGTAGGGGAATTATCGGCCATTTGCACCCAGAAATGTACGAGGTAAATGTGTAACCCCTATTGCTGATAAATGCATTGTTTGATAACTATTTTTTACTTTTTGGCACCGCCAGAGGGTTTCATTATCCAGAAGTTCTGTTATTTATAGACTACTCAGTGCGCCTATGGTCAATGGTCAATATGAAGGAACATGGTCAATATGAAGGAACACATTTAGGATATTATTTATTATTTCTAAATTGAGATGTGAATTAAAATAGTTTTTTTAATTTTTTTTTTACAATTTATGAAATTATCAAAACAAGTCTCCTGCGTAATTGTGAATGCGTCAAATATGTATTTTGACACATTTTACCCTTCACAACTGACAAAGGATTTAATGAACCACTCATAATTAATCTATGTAGGCCTAGAACTACAACTGTTTTATTCAACAATTTGACGGGTTGCTTGTAGATCATGAACGACATCAAGAAGGGGATCCAGTACGCTTTTCAGACACAGAACAACATGACGATAGCGATGAGCGGCTCCGGACACGCAGCCATGGAGTGCGCCGTCTTCAACACGGTAGAACCTGGGGAGAGCGTGCTCGTGGCTGTCAATGGAATATGGGGAGAGCGAGTGGCTGAAATCGCCGAGAGAATGGGTATGTTTTACGCACGGTTTTACTCACGAGTTCAGTGGTCTCGAAACAAGACCAGTGTTTGCGAGTTAATGTAATTTGAGAAAATTGTTTATGGTCTTGTATACATCTGTTTTGTCCTGATATTAGACTTTCATCTGGATTTATTCCAGGTGCCAATGTTCACATCATGGTAAAAGCACCGGGTGGAGTTTTCAGCAATGGAGAAATTGAAAAGGTAATTGTTTGTTTATGCATTAGGCCTACCAAAGTAGCATTCACATAGAGATTGTTCAATACAGGTTTCAATACAGGCTCCTCGACGACTTCAAGGTCACCAACCCTCACCTGTGACCAATTCTAGTTAAACAGTGAGTCCCCCAAAATATTTGGACAGTGGCAAAAATATTTGGAGTGGGGGGGGTGGGGGGGGGTGGGGAGTTGTACTCCAGCACTGATTTTGAAATGTTACAATGACTGGCAGCTTTAATTTGAGGGTATTTTCTTCTTCAATATTGGATGAACCATTTAGAAATTCAGTGGTATAAAGTACTTCAGAAAAAAACACTTTAAAGTACTACTAAAGTGGTTGCGGGGGGGGTATCTGTACTGTAATATATATATATTTTTAAACTTTTACTTTTACTCCAAAATAAAATAATGTACTTTTTACTCCATACATTTCCCCTGATACCCAAAAGTACTCATTACATTTTGAATGCTTAGCAGGACAGGAAAATGGTCCAATTTGTGCAGTTATCAAGAGAAGTGGTCTCTGATCTGGCAGACTCACTAAACACACATGCTTTTTTGTATGTCTGAGTGTTGGAGCGTGGCCCTGGCTATCCACAAAAAAAAATGAGTGCCATCTTGTTAGCTTAATATAAGGAATTTGATACAATTTATGATTTGACTTTTGATACTTGATATTTGAGCAAATACATTTACATTTGATACTTACACTACTGTTCAAAAGTTTGGAGTCACTTAGAAATGTCCTTGTTTTCTGTGAAAACATACATGAAATGAGTTGCAACATGAATAGGAGATATAGTCAAGACATTGACAAAGTTATAAATAATGATTTTTAAGTTAAATAATAATTGTGTCCTTTTTCTATACCCCCCGAGCTGACAAGGTACAAATCTGTCGTTCTGCCCCTGAACAGGCAGTTAACCCGCTGTTCCTAGGCCGTCATTGAAAATAAGAATTTGTTCTTAACTGACTTGCCTGGTTAAATAAAGGTAAAATAATATATAAAATAAAAAACTTTGCTTTTGTCAAAGAATCCTCAATTTGCAGCAATTACAGCCTTGCAGACCTTTGGGATTCTAGCTGTCAATTTGTTGAGGTAATCTAAATAGATTTCACCGCATGCTTCCTGAAGCACCTCCCACAAGTTCGATTGGCTTGATGGGCACTTCTTACGGTCAAGCTGCTCTCACAACAGATCAATAGGGTTGAGACCTGGTGACTGTGCAGGCCACTCAATTATAGACAGAATACCAGCTGACTGCTTCTTCCCTAAATAGTTCTTACATAGTTTGGAGCTGTGCTGTGGGTCATTGTCCTGTTGTAGGAGGCAATTGGCTCCAATTAAGCGCCTCCACATGGTATAGCATGGCGTTGCAAAATGTGAGTGATAGCCTTCCTTCTTCAAGACCCCTTTTACACTGTACAAATCTCCCACTTACCACCACCAAAGCATCCCCAGACCATCACATTGTCTCCACCATGCTTGACAGATGGAGTCAATCACTCCTCCAGCATCTTTTCATTTGGTCTGCGTCTCACAAATGTTCTTCTTTGTGATCCGAACACCTCAAACTTGGATTCGTCTGTCCATAACACTTCCATAACACTTTTTTTACAATCCTCCTCTGTCCAGTGTCTGTCTTCTTTTGCCCATTTTAATATTTTATTTTTTATTGGCCAATCTGAGAAATGGCTTTTTCTTTGCAACTCTGCCTAGAAAGCCAGCATCCCGGAGATGCCTCTTCACTGTTGACGTTGAGACTGGTGTTTTGCGGGTACTATTAAATGAAACTGCCAGTTGAGTACTTGTGAGGCGTCTGTTTCTCAAACTAGACACTCTAAATGGACTTGTCCTCTTGCTCAGTTGTGCAACGGGGCCTCCCACTCATCTTTCTATTCTGGTTAGAGCCAGTTTGCACTGTTCTGTGAAGGGAGTAGTAGACAGCGTTGTACGAGATCTTCAGTTTCTTGGCAATTTCTCGCATGGAATAGCCTTCATTTCTCAGAACAAGAATAGACTGATGAGTTTCAGAAGAAAGGTCTTTGTTTCTGGCCATTTTGAGCCTGTAATCTGACCCACAAATGCTGATGGTCCAGATACTCAAGTACTCTAAAGAAGGCCAGTTTTTTTGCTTCATTAATCAAGAACAATAGTTTTCAGCTGTGCTAACATAATTGCAAAAGTGTTTTCTAATGATCAATTAGCCTTTTAAAATGATCAACTTGGATTAGCTAACACAACATGTCATTGGAACACAGGAGTGACGGTTGCTGACAATTGGCCTCTGTACGCCTATGTAGATATTCCATAAAACAATCTGCCGTTTCCAGTTACAATAGTCATTTGCAACATTAACAATGTCTACACTGTATTTATGATCATTTTTATGTTATTTTAATGGACAAAAAATGTGCTTTTCTTTCAAAAACAAGGACATTTCTAAGTGACCCCAAACGTTTTAATGGTAGTGTAAGTATATTTAAAACCAAATACTTTTAGACTTTTACTCAAGTAGAATTTTACTTGGTGACTTTCACTTTTACTGAAGTCATTTTCTGTTTAGGTATTTGTACTTTTACTCAAGTAATGACAATTGTGTACTTTTTCCACCACTGTAGAAATTAAACTTGTGTGTATTAAAGTAGTCAAAAGTTTAGTATTTGGTCCCATATTCCTAACACGCAATGATTACATCAAGCTTATAAGCTCTACAAACATGTTGGATGCAATTGCTGTTTGTTTTGGCTGTTTTAGATCATTTTGTACCCAATAGAAATGAATGATAAATAATGTATTGTGTCACTTTGGAGTCACTGCTATTGTAAATAAGAATATAATATGATTCTAAACACTTCTACATTAATGTGGTTGCTACCAACATTAGGGATAATCCTGAATGAATCTTGAATCTTGAAAAATGATGACTGAGAAAGTTACGGAGGCATAAATATCATTCCCCACCAAAAAAATAACGTTATTGTAATGGTGAGAGGTGTCTTTGGGGTATGATATTTGTGCATCTGTAACTTTCTCACTCATCATTACTCATGATAAATTCAGGACAATCCGTAATCATAGTAGCATCCACATGAATGTAGAAGTATTCAGAAACATATTCTTATATTTTCTCTCCGCCTTCAAGAGAGGGGGCCACAGAAAAATGTGTCCACTTGGTGGGTTGGCCCCCCAACCAAATCTCACATATGGCCCCCAAAAGGCCAGAGCCTGCCCTGATTTCAGTCATATAGCCTATATATTAAATTCATATCGTCAACATGGCAAGGACTTGGGTAACTATGGAGGGCATTTAGTGCCAAAATTATTTTGTTTATCTGACTGATCTCCTGTCTATCGATAGGCCCTGGCCAAACACAAGCCCGTTCTGTTCTTCCTCGCACATGGAGAGTCCTCTGCTGGCCTCGCCCACCCTGTCGACGGCATTGGAGACCTCTGCCGCAAGTGAGACTCCGTTCCATCTCAAAACATACTGCAGTATATCTCCACTGCATTTCTCTCAGTTCACACAATGATGACAGCGGCTTCAAATTCAAGGCCTTTACATTCCTCTCTCTTCTCTCTCCTCAGACACAATACCCTGTTTCTTGTAGATACTGTCGCGTCTCTTGGGGCGTCGCCTATTTTCATGGACCAACAGAGTAAGAGAGCTTCAGACACCTATTTCATTTTCAGTCTGTCTGTCTTTGTGTATGATGTCATCGTTTTCTTCTCTTTGTAGACATTGACATCCTGTACACTGGCTCTCAAAAAGCATTGAATGCACCCCCCGGCACAGCACCCATCTCCTTCAATGAAAGAGCATGGTGAGGGTTTGTGTGTGTGTGTGTGAGAGGGAAGAAAGAGGGGGAATGATTGAATGGAGACCAAATGAATGTTTGCATTTTGAGAAATGTGGACTTTACACACTCCCTCCCTCCCCCCCATACAGCCAAAAGATGTTCAACAGGAAAACAAAACCAGTGTCCTACCTCTTTGACATGGCCCACTTGTCTAACTATTGGGGAAATGATGGTCAACCAGCCAGACTGTAAGTCAGTATTGTCAACGAACAGTACTTTGTTATGAGAAAATCTCCCATCCTAACCAGGTGAAATATTAATAAATAAATAAATAACAATCTTTCATTTTCCCCCATTTCAGATACCACCACACAGGACCAGTGTCTGGGTTCTTTTCCCTGAGGGAAAGTCTTGCTATTCTTGCTGAGAAGGTGTAGTGGCTATTTGTAACCATTTTAAAACCCTATTTTATTTTTCTTATAGCCACAGTGGAGAATGAGCTGACTATTTGTTCCTGCCGTGTGTAGTCCATGAATCCAGAAATTGAATGTCCACAGGTTGTTTGCCGTAAAAAAAAATAAAGTTACATTTATTTCATATCTCGGCTACAAAATGTTGCAAAAAGTAAATCAAAAGACGATATTTAAGCTATAACTTAAGAATTCTTGGATCAAACAATCAAACAATTATCACAAAGACAAAGGAAGCACGGTCAAAAGACAGTATGGGCTCCAGCCATCTATTCCCAGCAGGCCTCTGCGCCCATGACTATTTCAGCCATCTCCAGCCTGCAGAGGGAGGCATAGACACTTACACGTGATTAAGATCAGTCAAACAATATGACAAACAATCAGAATGGCATATAAACAAATAATATAATTATAATTTATACAAATAACAAAACCTGCTATTTGGCCCTTACATACCGGCCCCTTATTGTATGTAACGTGAGGCAACAACAATTATCTAAACATGTTTAGAAAAGGGCCAAAATGTGCGGGTGTATGACATGGGGTATGACATCATCCGTCGCTTTATCTGATGCACTCTGCTTCACCACCTCAGATGGCAAACGTGCTGTGCTCTGACCTTTCAGACTTCTCCACCTTCTCACTGAAATCAGTGCCACAGTGGCTCGTCGGGGTCCAGCAGGTTGATCAAGGAGATCCTATTGGCAGCGACCGGCACCTGTGTGTCACGTCGGTCACTGCATTCCCTAAGTGGACAGTCACCACCCAATCCTAGTAGTGTCTCGACAGCATACGGGCCTGCTACTTGACTATGGATCACCTGCATTACTTGTGATGCATTGTTCCTATTTACCAATCCAATGTCAGCATGTGTGACAGCTTAACCTCTCCCAGATTATGGCCACTTGGACAGCTCATCTTGTCTGGGAATGTTTTCCTTTGTCACTGGTATGTTTTTGTGAGTGTGAACTTCCGATAGTTTAATGAACGTGTTGGTGTCAAGCCCACTCACCTTTGACCTTTCCTGGCCCATGGTACGCAGCAGGACGTTCCTTCTTGTTCCTGTTACATTCAGCTGCTGAGCCAGCTTGTCGGTGCAGAATGTTGCTGAGCTGTCTAAGAATGTATATGTTAGTAGCAATACCTTGTTTCCTTTGCTGGATTTCACATGAACCGGTATGACGGATAGAACAAACCTCTCCTCGCCGACTCAATATTCCCGGTCCTCTTTTCTGTAGCTCCATATGAAGCACACGAGGGTGGACTTAGTTGCACACATATGAGATGCCTACTACAGTCTCTGCTCATGTGCCCCTTGGTGAGACGACAAAAGCAGATGCCTTTCTCCTTTAGAAAAGGTATCTTCTCCCTGCTCAACTTCTCCTTTAGTAATGGACCCAGTCGCAGTGTGACCACCACTGCAGTACAGACAGACAGATTAACATGGGGTTTATGGTCTTCAATTCACCTGGGTCTGTTGTGGTTGTTCAGCCGCAGTCCGATGATGCCGTGACACGCCGCCCCAGACCATGACGGACCCTCCACCTCCAAATCGATCCCGCTCCAGAGTACAGGCCGCGGTGTAACGCTCATTCCTTCGAAGATAAACACAAATCCAACCATCACACCTGGTGTGACAAAACCGTGACTTGTCAGTGAAGAGCACTTTTTGCCAGTCCTGTCTGGTCCAGCGATGGTGGGTTTGTGCCCATAGGCGACATTGGTGCCCGTAATGTCTGGTGAGGACCTGCCTTTCAACAGGCCTACAAGCTCTCAGTCCAGCCTCTCTCAGCCTATTGTGGAAAGTCTGAGCACTGATGGAGGGATTGTCCGTTCCTGGTGTAACTCAGGCAGTTGTTGTTGCCATTCTGTACCTGTCCTGCAGGTGTGATGTTCGGATGTTCCCGGACCTGTGCAGGTGTTGTTACACGTGGTCTGTCACTGCGAGGACGATCAGCTGTCCGTCCTGTCTCCCTGTAGCACTGTCTTAGGCGTCTCGCAGTACGGACATTGCAATTTATTGCCCTGGCCACATCTGCAGTCCTTATGCCTCCTTGCAGCATGCCTAAGGCACGTTCACGCAGATGAGCAGGGACCCTGGGCGTCTTTCTTTAGTGTTTTTCCAGAGTCAGTAGAAAGGCCTCTTTAGTGTCCTACAATGAAGATCTGTGAAGTTATATGGATTTTTACGAATGATTTGAAAGACCGTGTCGTGAAAAAAGGGACGTTTCTTTTCTTGCCGAGTTAAAATGTGAAAGTGTGTGAATGATAACGCAGTGCAGGAAATTAAGAAATGTATTAAAATGTTGGAAGTGAATGCTGGGATTAAAAAATGAACTATGCAAATGAGCAAAAGCTGTGTGCATTAAGGAAATAGATACCTGGCTCAAATAGAAGCCTGTCTCTAGTAAGTGCCTGTTGTGTTCAGTGATTTAAGCAAATAAACGGCAGGCTATTAATAGCATTTTTACGGTAAGCACATATGATTCACTGAGCCCTCCGTTAGGTGCACTGAGCTCTCCATAATGGAATAATAACCTTAATGAATAAACCATGTTTATGTTCATTATGATGCAGTCCTATTAGCTGATTACTTTGAACATTGCTTCTAATTCTCTAAATAAATCTGAAAAAAGTATTTACTAGCCGTTTTGGACCCGTTTCCGGCTTACTGTGCCTGTCCCATCAGTACCTTTGTCTTCCCGTAGGGGCTGGAGGAGTCCTGGAGGCACCACAGGGAGGTGGCAGGGTACCTCTGGAAGGGCCTGGAAGACATGGGCCTCAAGCTATTCATCCAGAACAAGGTAAAAGACTTGCCATGCAAATGAAATCACACCCTATTCGGCGCACTACTTTTCTCCAGATGCTATTTTCATATGAAGTAGTGCAGTGTGGAATAGAGGTCCATTTCAGACAGATTGTAAAACAAACCATTTATGTTCTACAGTAATATTGTCCCTTTTTTAACATCCTCCAATTTCAAGGCTGGTGCAATTCCTTGGTCTTGAATTTCACAGAAGTGTATCTAAATGTGGGACCGTGATATTTCATCCATGCAGGACCTTAGGCTGCCCTCCGTCACCACCATTGCCATTCCTGAGGGCTACAACTGGAGAGAGATGCTGCAGTACATCATGAAGCACCACAATATGGAGATGACTGGGGGCCTGGGGCCCTCCACTGGCATGGTGAGTGTGAGGGGAATGTTAAAGTTCTAGCTAATTGCCTATGCATAACTACTATCATGAATATGTTTATTAACCATTGCATTTGATATGGGAGTTGAAACCCTGTAGAACAAATGGGATGGTTAGACAATCAATGTAGGGAAGAAAGTACCTTGTTGTTGTCAAGGCAACTAAGCATATGACATCAGGCGATGTCTTTCGGACCTCCTGTTTTGGTCCTCCATCTTTTTTTTGGTCCGGACCGGCCTTGATTTCAACGTCCACAGACAGGCCTTGATTTGAACGAATCATAGACATTTATGTATCAAAAGTTTGGATAGCACAGTACAGAACAGCAGAGTACAGTCAATTACAGTGCAGTAAAGAAAAGTATAGTACAGTAGAGTGCAGTACAATACAGTAAAGTATAGTGTAATGTATTGTACCCTACTTTACTCTAATTAACTCTACTGAACTAAACTGTACTCTACTGAATAAAACTTTACTGTCCTGTACCGTACCATACCATGTTCTACTGTGCTAAACTATGATGTTCAAACTTGTGAAACATAGCCTAGACGTCTATGATTTGTCATGATTTGGATCAGGTCCGCACTGACGAAATGTGTACTTGTTTGGGGGCGGAGCTCATTAGAATAATAAGAGACAACAGGTAGCCTAGTGGTTAGAGTGTTGGGCCACTAACCGAAAGATTGCTGGTTTGAATACCCGAGCAGTCAATGTGAAACATCTGTCAATGGGTCCTTAAGCAAGGCACTTAACTCCTGACGCTGTACTACTATGGCTGACCCTGTAAAAAACAACACATTTCACTGCACCGACAATAAACCAACTTTTACATTTTTTTATACCCAGCATGCTTTGCAAGTGTTTTGTTTAACCTTTAGGCCATTCAACAGACGCTCTTATCCAGAGTAACTTACAGTTAGTGCATTCAACTAAGACATATAAACAACAACATATCGCAGTCATAACAACCGTTACTCAGAATGTTATTGTGGTTGAAGTGGTCTGTTGGTTTATTCTGAACATTATCATTGCCCGTGTTACTACTTTTGAAAAAGCTAACATAAGTGCATAGGTGATAGGTGTATAAAATCGAGTACGCATCCATGAAATCTCCATAGACAAACATTAGTAGTAGAATGGCCTTACTGATGAGCTTAGTGACTTTCAACATGGCACTGACATAGGACGCCACCTTTCCAACAAGTCAGTTTACCAAAATTCTGCCCTGCTTGAGCTGCCCCGGTCAACTGTAAAGAGCTGTTATTGTGAAGTGGAAATGTCTAGGAGCAACAACGGCTCAGCCGCGAAGTGGTAGGCCACACAAGCTCACAGAACGGGACCGCAGAGTGCTGAAGCGTGTAAAAATCGTCTGTCCTCGTTTGCGACACTCCCGACCGAGTTCCAAACTGCCTCTGGAAGCAACGTCAGCACAAGAACTGTCCGTCGGGAGCTTCATGAAATGGGTTTCCATGGCCGAGCAGCCGCACACAAGCCTAAGATCGCCATGCGCAATGCCGAGCATCGGCTGGAGTGGTGTAAAGCTCGCTGCCATTGGACTCTGGACCAGTGGAAATGCGTTCTCTGGAGTGATGAATCACACTTCACCATCTTGCAATTCCAATGGATGCCAGGAAAACACTACCTGCCCCAATGCATAGTGCCAACTGTAAAGTTTGGTGAAGGAGGAATAATGGTCAGGAGATGTTTTTCATGGTTCAGGCTAGGCCCCTTAGTTCCAGTAAAGGGAGATCTTAACGCTACAGCATACAATGACATTCTAAACAATTCTATGCTTCCAACTTTGTGGAAACAGTTTGGGGAAGGCCCTTTCCTGTTTCAGCATGACAATTCCCCAATGCACAAAGCAAGGTCCTTACAGAAATGGTTTATCGAGATCGGTGTGGAAGAATTTGACTGGCCGGCCTGCACGGAGCACTGATCTCAACTCCATCCAGCATCTTTTGGATGAATTGGACTGCGAGCCAGGCCTAATCGGCCAACATCAGCACCCGGCCTCACTAATATCCGCGGCTGAATGGAAGCAAGTCCCTGCAGCAATGTTCCAACATCTAGTGAAAAGCCTTCCCAAAATAGTGGAGGCTGTTATAGCAGCAAAAGGGGGAACCAACTCCATATTAATGCCCATGATTTTGTAATGAGATGTTTGTATCTTCAGTTGGCTCCAATTTGTAATTGTTTTCTATTAAGAGGCATAATCAATTATTATTGTGATACAACGCTTACTTGAGAGTGTATAGCAGTTGAAATTTGGCCATAGATGTCATTGTCTATAAATTGGCCATTGTCTGTAAATGACATATTTTCAATGTCCGGAAAATATGTATTTTTCCCTTTCATTCAACACCTAAAATGCACCTGATTTCAACGTCCTGCAAAATACGTATTTTTGACATTTGTACAAGACATCTTTTCAATGTCATTTCGACTCGGGTGTCTTGAGCAATTGTTTGATGGTTGAATTTCTCATGTGAGCTCTGTCAGTGATGTGTCCACCATTTTGTTTCACCCCAGGTGATGCGTGTGGGTCTGATGGGATACAACTGCCAGAAGACCAATGCAGACATGGCACTGGCTGCCCTGGCCGACGCTTTGAAGAACTGCAAAAAGAGCAAAGCATAAAGAAAGTTTATAATGCCTTTTAATACCCTAAACAAACATGCATTCGGCCATGCTGGAGGACACCTGGAATGCATGGGCAAAGGCGTCAATCTGTGAAAGTATTATCATGGGTGTTTGTGAGCCCAGAGATTTGAAGCACAGATGTAAAAAAAGACAGATTCCGACATACATTCACGTGCAACTGCTTTCCTAATAGAGACTTTGTAATTACTGTAGAAGGTAAATGCTCTACAGGGAAATAATATAAAATATGTTTCAAGGAGTCAATAAAATATATACAATTCTGCATTGTGTCCATGTGTCCTTGCATATTCAGGGCAATAAATGGCCTTCAAAAGACACATTGGTGTAAGTGCCAACACATTTGACCACACCCCAAATCATTTTTCCAGACAGCATGATAAGAAAATGGTTGCTCATAGAAATAAACTTGAACAGATTCAACACTGCATAGCCTGTATTGTACACGCACACACAGGGACATGTATAACAGGAGTGTAATCAGTCGCAAAACGGGAAAAAACTAGAATTTATATTGGACAATTCAGGTAGGTCCCTCCCCGTTTGCTTCCATTTAAGAAACGTTTTGCAACAGAGTAGGCGTAATGAATACGCCCCAGCTCACCTGACGAGAGCTCATGGGTGCATCATTTTAATTTTTTTTTAAAGAGTTTAGGAAAAGTTTTTGTTATTGCATTTCATTTAAAAACAGCTCATATATGTTTTTGTACATCATGTTATACACATAAAAACGGCATAAAACCACTGACAAAAGGACCAACAGCACGGACAACGGGTAAAGTATGTTTAAATATAATTTTATTCAACATTCTGGCTTGTAGAGACTTTGCGTCTTTTTTACATTAACTTCTTTCAGACTGATATCCATGGAGTAACCATGGTAACATTCAGATATTTTTTCAATCTAAATTCCAGCGGTGAAACATTGTATCACTACAATGTTGCAAATGAATGAACTGCGTCTGGATGTATCTTCAATGTCAACAGCTAACCAACTCGATACAACTTAACTTGTGGATATACCTTTCAATTTTTTCAACATACATTACTTCTGACATTGCTCTTCATGTAGGGTGGCTATAAGGTTAGATTCAAGATATCAATAACAAACGGCCCAAGCGACAGTTGTCTTACACTACGAGTGTATTTATTCACTATGATTGTATTCATAGGCTACGTCATATACGTGCCATGGTTGACTGGTAGGATACGCAAATGACGCATACAGTGCATTCGGGAAGTATTCAGAATCCTTGAGTTTTTCCATAATTTGTTGCGTTACAGCCTTATTCTAAAATTGATTAAATGGTTTTCCCCCTCATCAATCTACACAATACCCCACAATGACAAAGTGAAAAAGGTTTTTAGAAATGACAGAAATACCTTATTTAGTATTCATAAGTATTCAGACACTTTGCTTATGAGGCTCGAAATTGAGCTCAGGTGCATCCTGTTTCCAATGTTTCGACAACTTGATTGGAGTCCACCTGTGGTAAATTCAATTGATTGGACATGATTTGGAAAGGAACACACCTGTCTATATAACGCCCAGCAGTTGACAGTGCATGTCAGAGTAAAAATAAGCCATGAGGTCGAAGGAATTGTCCCTAGAGCACTGAGACAGTATTGCGTCAAAGCACAAACCTTTGTCAGAGTACCAATGTCTATAGCATTGACGGTCCCCAAGAACAAAGTTGGCTTCATCATTCTTAAATGGAAGAAGTTTGGAACCACCAAGACTCTTCCTAGAGCTGGCCACCCTGGTCAAACTGAGCAATCAGGGGAGAAGGGCATTGGTCAGGGGGGTGACCAGAAACCAAATGGTCACTCTGACAGAGCTCCAGAGTTCCTCTGTGGAGATGGGAGAACCTTCCAGAGGACGACCATCTCTGCAGCACTCCACCAATCAAGCCATTATGGTAGAGTGGCCAGACAGAAGCCACTCCTCAGTAAAAGGCACATGACAGCCCGCTTGGAGTTTGCCAAAAGGCACCTAAAGGACTCAGACCATGAGAAACAAGATTCCCTGGTTTGATGAAACCAAGATTGAATTTGTCCTGAATGCCAAGCATCACTTCTGGAGAAAACCTGGCACCATCCCTACGGTGAAGCATGTTGATGGCAGCATCATGCTGTGTGGATGTCTTTCAGAAGCAGGGAGGAAGCTAAGACAACGCAGGAGTGGCTTCGGGACAAGTCTCTGAATGTCCTTGAGTGGCCCAGCCAGAGCCCGGACTTGAACCCAATCGCACATCTCTGGAAAGACCTGAAAATAGCTTTACAGCCACGCTCCCAATCCAAACTGACAGAGCTTGAGAGGCTCTGCAGAGAAGAATGGGAGAAACTCCCCAAATACAGGTGTGCCAAGCTTGTAGAGTCATGCCCAAGAAGACTGTGTCTGAATACTTATGTAAATGTGATTTTTTTCTTTAAATGTAAAAATAAATGAGCAAACATTTCTTAAAAACAGTTTTTGTTTTGTCATTATGGGGTATTGTGTGTTGATTGATGAGGGCAAAAAATAATGAAGTACATTTTAGAATAAGACTAACGTAATTTTGGGTGGAAAAAGTCATACTGAATCCTTTCCGAATGCACTGTATAGTGTCCTCATATGAAGCCCTTGTATTCCCACATAACTGAACTGAACTCAACCAACATCAAGGCGGTGGCCCGTTCCTGTAGGTTCATGCTCTACAACATCCGCAGAGTACGACCCTGCCTCACACAGGAAGCGGCGCAGGTCCTAATCCAGGCACTTGTCATCTCCCGTCTGGATTACTGCAACTCGCTGTTGGCTGGGCTCCCTGCCTGTGCCATTAAACCCCTTCAACTCATCCAGAATGCCGCAGCCCGTCTGGTGTTCAACCTTCCCAAGTTCTCTCACGTCACCCCGCTCCTCCGTTCTCTCCACTGGCTTCCAGTTGAAGCTCGCATCCGCTACAAGACCATGGTGCTTGCCTACGGAGCTGTGAGGGGAACGGCACCTCAGTACCTCCAGGCTCTGATCAGGCCCTACACCCAAACAAGGGCACTGCGTTCATCCACCTCTGGCCTGCTCGCCTCCCTACCACTGAGGAAGTACAGCTCCCGCTCAGCCCAGTCAAAACTCTTCGCTGCTCTGGCCCCCCCAATGGTGGAACAAACTCCCTCACGACGCCAGGACAGCGGAGTCAATCACCACCTTCCGGAGACACCTGAAACCCCACCTCTTTAAGGAATACCTAGGATAGGATAAGTATTCCCTCTCACCCCCCCCCCCTTTAAGATTTAGATGCACTATTGTAAAGTGACTGTTCCACTGGATGTCATAAGGTGAATGCACCAATTTGTAAGTCGCTCTGGATAAGAGCGTCTGCTAAATGACTTAAATGTAAATGTAAATGTAAATTAACCCCAAGCTGCTGGCGTTGGACTGGCTTCTCAGAGTCTGCGAGTCCGACAAGCCAGGAGAGGGCTCCTTCTCCTCAATTCCACTTTTCCGCTACACCGAGACTCTGCACTTATCACATGTGGGTCAACCAGTCATCAACTTTGTGAGTTTGACTGCCACTGACAGCTGAGTACTGTACAGCAGGCCTAACAAAATAATTATACACAAGGATAGGCTGCCTACTCACCTGTCAAGGTGGCTTAGCCTACTCTGATTTTTTTCCCTATTGAAAAGTGTTTGTTGTATTCTGTCACAGCGCAATACTGCATGGACCTATAACTGTAATCACGTGTACATACATTTTCCCTGTTCTGCAGGTTCAATGCTGAGAATAAGAAATCAATACACAGGGAATGTGGCTTCCTCAGAATGCAACAGAGTAGCCTTCATTATGGCACAAATCTCAGGTATTGGACTGTTCAAACTCCAAGCCTAGACCTAGCCTATACATGCACATCCTGCAGCGAATTCAGGGGGTAGACCAAGTGGGACTTGAACCTGCAACCTTTTCATGTCAGTTCAACACCTGAAGGAGCTGAAGGAGAAAGAGTAAGGAGACCTGACTGGACAGCAGTCAACTCGACATGCCCATGCCCTGGCCAGGACCCCATGTACAGCAGGTAAGACAGGCACTTTCCAGTCTGATGTCCATAAACCACTTTCCATTCAACGAGGTTGGCCTATGCCCCGAATAGATAGTCAATGCCTGGACCTAAAAATAACTGTTACCCCTTTTGGTATTTCCTGATCTGTGGGGACCACATAGCTTCAGGGGAAGCTCAGGTCTTGAGGCTTCCGCATGCTTCGGTTTTTGGCTTTCGCTTGAAAAAACGAGACAATAGCGTCAATAGTACTGTTTGTCCATCTTGAGACACCAGAGCCATTATATACACTTCCTCAAAGGAATCAGAATGAATTAAAGATCACGCAAGGCAGGAGGGTGGGGCGTATAACACGCGCGAACATCTAGCGATGCATCTCATCATGGTCAACGTTGCAACTACTCGCTACATAGCATGTAGCTAAACCCCTTTACCCTAACTCCTAGGAGTAGCTGCGGGGGGGGGGGGGGGTGGAGCTGTTGGCCGTGGTTGGAGTAGCCAGGAGGAAGGCATGGCCAGCCGTTGAGAAGTGCTTGTTGAAGTTTTCGGTTATCATGGATTTATCAGTGGTGACCGTGTTACCTAGCCTCAGTGCAGTGGGCAGCTGGGAGGAGGTGCTATTGTGCTCCATGGACTTTACAGTGTCCCAGAACTTTTGGGAGTTAGAGCTACGGGATGCAAATTTCTGCTTGAAAAAGCTGGCCTTTGCTTTCCTGACTGACTGCGTGTATTGGTTCCTGACTTCCCTGAACAGTTGCATATAGCGGGGACTATTCGATGCTATTGCAGTCCGCAAGACAGGAGGGTGGTAGAGGGGGTGATTTTCACCAGTTCTGACAACAACAAAAAAGGCTAATTGCTCCCCCTGGATTAAACAGCCCACTTGGAGTGATGAAAACCTGCTCCATGACAGCCCTTTTGGCAAACTCCAAGCGGGCTGTCACCTGCCTTTTACTGAGGAGTGGCTTTTGTCTGGCCACTATCATAAAGGCCTGATTGGCTGCAGAGACGGCTGCCTTTCTGGAAGGTTTTTCCATCTCCACAGAGGAACTCTGGAGCTCTGTCAGAGTGACCATCGGGTTCTTGGTCACCTCCCTGACCAAGGCTCTTCTCCCCCGATTTCTCAGTTTGGCTGGGGTGGCCAGCTCTAGGAAGAGTCTTGGGGGTTCCAAACATCTTCCATTTAAGAATGATGGAGGCCACTGTGTTCTTTGGGACCTTTAATGCTGCAGAATTGTTTTGTACCCTTCCCCAGATCTGTGCCTCAACACAATCCTGTGTCGACAATTCCTTCGACCTCATGGCTTGTTTTTGCTCTGACATGCACTGTCAACTGTGGGACCTTATATAGACAAGTGTGTGCCTTTCCAAATCATGTCCAATCAATTGAATATTTAATGTATTATATTTCACCTTTATTTAACCAGGTAGGCTTGTTGAGAACAAGTTCTCATTTACAACTGCGACCTGGCCAAGATAAAGCAAAGCAGTTTGACACATACAACGACACAAAGTTACACATGGAATAAACAAACATACAGTCAATAATACAGTATATACCACAGGTGGACTCCAATCAAGTTGTAGAAACCTCTCAAGGATGATCAATGGAAACAGGATGCAACTGAGCTCAATTTCAAGTCTCATCACAATATGTATTTTTTTTATTACTTTAAAAAATACTTTTGCCAATTATTCTAAAAACCTGTTTTCGTTTTGTCATTATGGGGTATTGTGTGTAGATGAGGGACAAAAATGTGGAAAAAGTCAAGGGGTCTGAAAACTTTCTGAATGCACTGTGTAGCCTTTTGTGTAATTCCTTGCTCTGATGAGTTTCTGATTTCCGCCATGGCATGCTTCCTGTGTTTTTATGCCATGAATTTTACGCACAAGTGCATCATCTGCCTTTTACAAAGGGCAACCCTGATTATTCCTGTGCACAATTTTCCATGTTGCATTTATACGCCGATGTGATACTGTTGCAGGTGTTTTTCATATAGTTTACTTGTCATGTGACATTTACCCGTCCCCACCTCTATTTCTAGAGACACGTCAGCTTCCGTCCACAACGCTGCCTGACGAAGATTCTAGATACTCAAAACGCGTTGCAGTTGTGCGTGCTGATGCACTCGGCTGACTGTTCCCATATTTATTATTTTGTAAATATATTATGTTAATAGTTTACGGCTGCCTACTCATCTTCTTTCTACAAAATAATATGAAATGCTCTGAGACCAGGTTGGCTCGTGATGTTAAATTGCAGGTTCAGATGCTCCGATCTCAATACAATTTGGAGTACATTCGAGAAAACGCACTGCCTAAAACAATGGACTAATTCGAATTATGAAAGCAGTACTATTCAATGTGTGAGATAAGAGGATCAAATGCATGTGTCTCATGGGGAGTGCGTGAGAGTAACATTTGAAGAAAAACAAACAATGTATCACTGAAACAGGTGATGTTTTTTCTACAAATCATTTGTAATGTTTTGTATGAGTTCAGTATGAAGCACTTCATTTAATGCAACCATAAATCAGGTTGTGTCCTTCCCACAAAGGCTGTATTGAACCCAAATGGATCTGTTGAATAAAAACAAATGAAACTCCTTGTTGGCGCCGACAGAGATGTTCGACTCGCTTCAGGTCCTTAGAAAACTAGGCAGTTATTTGTTTTTATATGTATTATTTCGTTCATTGTTTACAAGCATTTCGCTACACTCGCATTAACATCTAACCATCTGTACGTGACCAATACACTTTGATTGATTAGAACAATTAAAATTACCTAATTGTGATGATTTTGCTCCGCTGTTTATCTCGATAGTGTTACGTTTATTTTGCATATAAAAGCTCAATATTAAAGGCCCAGTGTAGTCACGAATTAGAGTTCCCTGTGCGTTATATATATTTTTTTTGACACAGAGGTTGGAATTTCACAGAGGTGAAATTGTGAAAATTGTGATAATGCACTTTTTTTTAGTGTAAGAGCTGTTTGAAAAGACTGCCTGAAATGTCAGCCTGTTTTGGAGGTATGGAGTTTTGGCCTGCCTGGTAACGTCACCATAAACAAATAAAAGTTACAAACCTCTCTGCCAATAACAGCTAGTTTTCCCCTCCCCACTCAGACCACTACCAGACAGCAACATTTTTGCTTGAGGAATTGCTCTTTGCTAAGAAGCTGTTTAATTTGGGCAATTTTAATTGAAAATTACAATAAAGGGACTAAATTGTTATCCAGAAATGATTTGATATTGAGATTTAAAAAAAATGCTGCATTGGACCTTTAAGTAAATATTGCAAGTGACCACAGGAAAGATGCTGTGAAAAGATACAGATTCAATCATCATCACTACAGTTTCCCAATAAAATACATTAGTTAAAGATAGTATTTAAAAAGTCTAAAAGAAATAGAATAGGCATCATTCTGTCTTTTGTACTCAATGGTACATATTGAGGGGTACAACTGGGGTGTACTCATTAGTGCACACTGTAGCAAAACATTTTGCAACAAAAGTGTTTCTTATGGGACAAATGCAAGGTAGATCCCTCCCCGTTTGCTTCCTAGTGAATGCACCCCTGAGATCAACAGCACTGTACAGTTTGGACAAAGCCTGGATAGACTGGTGCATCCCATCACAACAAAGTAGTAACTCATCATACATTTCACATGTCCTCCACAGGGGTGCAGCAAAAAGCATCACATTCTTGTCCATAGAACAGTTGCTATCACTTTGTCCATTTTTCAGTGTAAAGTCCCAGATGGTATTTTTCAGTTATCATCAGACTGGATCTTACTTCAGAGATTTGAGCACCTACCAGAGTACATGGTACATGGTACATGGTACATACTCACTGCAACACGGTAGCGGAAACTATATTACAACACTGAAAGATACATGGTTTTGTACAAGTACTTTGAACAAAAGTTGATCATCGGAACTGAAGATATGTGTATATGGAATTGACTGACTACACTTTGTATAATCTCTCATGGCCGGGAAGTGAAAACGTACGCGAGAATTTTACTCCTGGGTAACTGGGATTACTCTTCGGAAGAAGAGCAGTCATTGTTGATTAAATTGATGATGATTATACAAAATGTGATACTGTGACTTTGCACTCTGCATGAAGGAGAGTCACTGTTTAGATCACCAATCTTAACTAAATGTGTTCCGTCAAAAAGATAGGAGGATGTCTGCTGTCTAGTTCATCTGAAGCACAGAGCCTTCAAATTCAAGGACTTGAAGCTCTTGGCCTTTCAACCACAGTTCCTCTCCCAATTCCTTCATGGCTCCTTCATAATGTAGACGTACAGTGTTGACAGAAAGTGCTTGCAGGATTCGGCAACGGGAGACAGCCAATGGGTCTGAGGAACGGCATCCAACTTTACCACACATTTCTTAATGTCGGTCTGGAAAAAGGCAAAGAGGTCACATTGGAAAGGTCACAGTTAGAAACTTTCAGGACACACTTGTCCCACATATCATGATTTCCTAAATTCCTTGTGTCCTCTAGCCTTTCTTCCTTCTCAAAAACACATTGGAGGAGAAGGTCAGAGGGAAGGACAACATTTTTTTGGGAGAAGGAGGATGTAAGGAATCAATGTTCCTTCAATTGAGAAGAAAACAAAAATCGTTGGTTCCCCTGGGAACCAGTAGAGGGCAGCATAGGGAAACTACTTACATCAGTGTCCTTCAAAAAACGACATGGAGGCAGAGAGGAAGAGGCGAAGCGAAAGGTTTCACTCTCTCCAAACTGTCCAAAATTAGCCCTATGGGCTTATGGGCTAATTTTGGACCTAAGCTTGTCCCCTGCCTTCCCGCATTTGGGACAACGACATCCCATTTTTAGGCGGAGACATGAGCATCTCGTCATTATATACAGATCTCTGATAGAGGGGAGGACACTAGCTGTTGCCATTGGTGTCGGCTAATGGGGATCCTAATAAGTCGAATCAAAATCCAGAATGCGGATTTAATAATCTTCCTTAAGCCACAACTATGTGGTAGTTACAAAACAAACAAAAAAAACTGTCCCTTGCTCAGCAACAACAGTCCAGTCACTCACCCATCCTCCACGTTTCTTCAGCCAAGGGGCCAGGTTCTTACGGACAAACTGACCCAGACTGTCCACTATGGTTTGGACCGTAGCAGGCTGGTTCTGACGTACACAGTCCACCGCCAGAGCGCCGGCCACGGCATACATAGATACTACCTTACCCCATGTGATGCCTATGGACAGGAGAGAGAGAATCGCAGATTAGTTGGCTGATTGTGGATCTTGATGCTTCATACTTTTTTATTGCAATACTAAAGCATTAATGAAAAGTACTTAGCTAATATCAAAACAGTAGACTCCTAATGAGTGTGCATTGTAGTTAACCAGTCCCAATTCAAAAAATTAGTTGTGAATCATTTCAGGAAACTAGGCATATGCGTCACTACTTCACAGGAGAGGCATGTGAACGTAAACATGCGTTTTTTCGGCAGAAATGCCTTCTGGAACGAGTGAACTTTCATGTGCCTTAATAACAAACTTGTATCCCAACTGTAAATACAAATCAAATTGTTAAATTGCGAGTCTAGTTAGTTTAGCTACGGAAAAAGACAGGAATCTTCCCGCTAGCCATGATTGGCATAGATAAGGGATTGGCTGGACATGCCGAGAGATGATTTCGGATTGGTCTGCCGTGTACATGGCATTCGGGAAAGTATTCAGACCCCTTGACTTTTTCCACAATTTGTTATGTTACAGCCATATTGAAAAATGTATTAAATAGTTTTAGAAATAGAGGTGGGGACAGGTAAATGTCACATGACAAGTAAATAAATGTGTAAACACATGTACGACATTATCACATCAGAGTATAGAGGCAACATGTGAAATAATCTGAAAAATAAATGCAACATGAAAAAATAGTGCACAGGAATGTATACAAAGAATGTGTGTAAAGGGACACTCTGTCAGAGTTGTATGCGTAAAAGACAGATTCTGTGCTGGTGCGTCAAATATCACACCATGGCGGTAAGCAGAAACTCAGCAGAGCAAGGAATTACACAAAAGGCTACACAGGGCATTCAGAAAGTATTCAGACCCATTGACTTTTTCCCACATTTTGATTCTGGCTCGGCACCTGGGACAGGGTTTGACACCACCATCAACAAAATCACCAAATTATAGAATTTCTTGTGGAAGAATGGTGTTGCATTCCCCGAATAGAATTCCAGACACTAGTAGAATCTATGCCAAGGGGCATTGAAGCTGCTTTGGCAGCCAGACACCCAATTAAAGTAACTGCCCAGTGTTTCCAGATTTCTATGAAATACAAGTGAAATCGTTTTCCATCCAGAAAATGGTAACGAAGTATGTTAAAAAGCTGCTTTTCTGTGTTGGAAGGGTGTGTACGTACTCCCAACAACAGAATGGTATGGGCGTATACCGGTCATTAAAAATAATCACGCAAGTAGACCATTGATTGGACAGCCCATCCTCCTCATGAAGTTGAAATCATGTTCTATGAGGAAAGAGCAAGCATTTTTGAGAAACAAGTTTGAGGTGTTTTTTTATGCCCCCCCCCGCAATTTATGCTTCGGCCACAAACACAAGTATAAAACATCATTATTTGGTACGAGTTAACAGAATACGACGTTTAAAAAGTGAGGCGTGCACTTTAGTTTGGCAGTTACCTATATCTACATGCTCCAGTTTAGTGCACATATGCAGTCCCGAGACATTGCATACGTCAGAAGTCTACTGTACAGTATAGCCAATAGAGAGAAAGAGCAAGTGACGGTTGCGACCGCATCAGAGCTTCACATCAAAGAGGTCACTTGTTTCCTATTAAAGCCGTTCGGGTGCCACCCTTGTTATGGCTGTGATGCAATAGCGAGGCTAATGGCATTAGCCCCCTTTAAGCCGTTTTGTTTGCCTGAACTGACTGACCTGTGGCTTTGGCTCTGTAGACTTCGGGGAAGGTTTAAATTAGGTAACTCCCTCTGGGACAGGACTGTACTCGCAATGTCTAACTCCCTACAGAGATCTGACCGTGATGTGAGACAACACAGCCCAGGATAGAGAGAAGATTGTCTGGGTATAAGAAGAAGATGGAGGGAAGGGAGAGGAGTGGAAGAGCGAGAAATGGGGCACATTTGGGGGAAGCAAGCTTGGTTGGTGCACTTGGCAGGAAGTTTACAAGAGAAAGCTGCTCTTTCAATGCATCAAATCAAATGTATTTGTCACATACACATGGTTAGCAAATGTTAATCCGAGTGTAGCGAAATGCTTGTGCTTCTGTAACGGATGTGAAACGGCTAGCTTAGTTAGCGGTGGTGCGCACTAAATAGTGTTTCAATCGGTGACGTCACTTGCTCTGAGACCTTGAAGTAGTAGTTCCCCTTGCTCTGCAAGGGCCGCGGCTTTTGTGGAGCGATGGGTAACGATGCTTCGTGGGTGACTGTTGTTGATGTGTGCAGAGGGTCCCTGGTTCGCGCGAGGGGATGGTCTAAAGTTATACTGTTACACTTCTAGTTCCGACAATGCAGTAATCCAACCAAACAATTCCAAAACTACTACCGTACAAGTGGATAAAGAATATGTACATAAAGATATGAATGAGTGATGGTACAGAACGGCAAGATGCAGTAGATGGTATAGAGTACAGTATATACATATGAGATGAGTAATGTAGGGTATGTAAACAAGATGCAGTAGATGGTATTGAGTACAGTATATACATATGAGATTAATAATGTAGGGTATGTAAACAAAGTGGCTAGTGATACATGTATTACATAATGATGCAGTAGTTGATATAGAGTACAGTATATGTATATACATATGAGATGAATAATGTAGGGTATGTAAACATTATATTAAGTAGCATTGTTTAAAGTGGCTAGTGATATATTTTACATTAATTTCCATCAATTCCCATTATTAAAGTGGCTGGAGTTGAGTCAGTGTGTTGGCAGCAGCCACTCAATGTTAGTGGTGGCTGTTTGATGGCCTTGAGATAGAAGGTGTTTTTCAGTCTCTCGGTCCCTGCTTTGATGCACCTGTACTGACCCCGCCTTCTGGATGATAGCGGGGTGAACAGGCAGTGGCTCGGGTGGTTGTTGTCCTTCATGATCTTTATGGCCTTCCTGTGACATCGGGTGGTGTAGGTGTCCTGGAGGGCAGGTAGTTTGCCCCCTGTGATGCATTGTGCAGACCTCACTACCCTCTGAAGAGCCTTGCGGTTGTGGGTGGAGCAGTTGCCGTACCAGGCGGTGATACAGCCCGACAGGATGCTCTTGATTGTGCATGTGTAGAAGTTTGTGAGTGCTTTAGGTGACAAGCTGAATTTCTTCAGCCTCCTGAGGTATGTCCATTAATATGTTATTAACATATTATATGGGTAATAAAAATCGAGAATTGTTTCACTACACACATGTTTCTGCGTCTCACCGGTAGAAAAACAGGCCATCTACATTTCCTGGTTGTGAGCAAACCACAATATCCAGAATTGATAGCGATTTCAGGATGCCTTCAAGGGTGGGAACACAATTGGACAAGGAAGCATGGCTCCCGACAGGCTGTAGTCTTTACAAAGCCAGGGAAAACGAGTCACCCTAGATATCCTTCAATGTCCTGGCAGATAGGAGCGTCGTTAAGTTCAATGGCTCTGTTGAACAAGGACAACCATATCTACTCATCCTAGTGAGACCGTGCAATTGGCGAAACACAACGGCCACGATAATTGCGACAAAACATGACTCCGTTCAATTTTTTAGATTAGACAGCAGGCTCAATCAAACAATTGTGCAGGGAGTTTTGAGCCAATTGTTTATAAATACCACTCTAGGGCATAATTATGTCTGAAACACCTCTCATCAATCAGAATTATGTAGGGAGACTGAAAAAAACACCCCAAATAGTGTCTAGCAGCGAAAAGTGCAGCCAAAGCACTTCCTCATCAAATCTAGAAACCAATTATGTCACATAATGGTGTATTACTGGATGTCAGAACCCTTTATTTCAAGAGTTTTTGAACCACGAATCGTCATCAAACCTGTGATTATGATTCATTACAGTCCGTTTGCCTTAGTGCGGCATTTGATTGACATAACATCATTATTCTCTATTGCAGTCATCACATGTAAAGAATGTCGCTTATCTTTTCAGTCCGATAAATATACAGCTGTTGAACCCCACATCCCTTTAAGGCCAACGTTGCCTGGGTCAGTGGTTTGTTTTCCTCTCTGGAGGAATCCCACGGTGTTCCAAAAATGCCCCTGGTGACGTCAAAACAGTCACAGTTCAGCCAAAATGTTAGCTAGGAAAATGCTTGAAATTGAGGCTATTTTTATCTTTCCAGACATAGAGCCAAGTTTGAGAGACTTATTATTCATGCGGTCCAGGGGACTCATACTGTGCTGTAGCAGTAATTCATGTGTGACATTTAATAACTCTTTATCTTTAATCATGCCAGAGTGGCAAGTCCTGTAGCAGAAACTGTGTATACTAGTGATGTTGCTGTTAAAGTTTGAACTTGTCAAGTAAACAGACAAAGATGTACAGTAAGATGCATTCACACAGCAGAGATGTACAGTGAGATGCATTCACACAGCAGAGATGTACAGTGAGATGCATTCACACAGCAGAGATGTACAGTGAGATGCATTCACACAGCAGAGATGTACAGTGAGATGCATTCACACAGCAGAGATGTACAGTAAGATGCATTCACACAGAAGAGATGTACAGTGAGATGCATTCACACAGCAGAGATGTACAGTAAGATGCATTCACAGAGCAGAGATGTACAGTGAGATGCATTCACACAGCAGAGATGTACAGTAAGATGCATTCACACAGCAGAGATGTACAGCAAGATGCATTCACACAGAAGAGATGTACAGTGAGATGCATTCACACAGCAGAGATGTACAGTGAGATGCATTCACACAGCAGAGATGTACAGTGAGATGCATTGACACAGCAGAGATGTACAGTGAGATGCATTCACACAGCAGAGACTGTATGTACCAGTGTCGGAATAGAACAGTTGTTCCAGACACCCAATGTTCTCCTGTGTTTCAAAGTTACATCAAAGTAGACGGACAAAGAGAAGACATGGGTACGTGTTTTTTGGTACATGTGCAGAATTCTGTCTTTACGGAGTACCATCATCTCATATTTATGGTAAATGATGCTACTGTGTGAAAAATGTGTCACAAAAACAATGTGTAACAAAGTGTTGCAAAGAAGCAATAGTTTCAAATGACCGATCTTGTAGCCCTGTCTCAAAACACACATTCCTCAAAGCTCATGTAGGATTGCTTTGTCCCCCTCTAAGCACAAACACATAGGGTTTAACATCAACTTAAGATTTGTTCCCAAACCTTGCGACGAAAGAGTTAATCATGCATGTCAATGGGAAAACGTGGGAAAATTGTGCTACGTGTGCAGATTCTTAACGGGCTTACGCGACATCAACCTCCTGAAACCCCACAATTTGCTACCCCTTCCCTTGCTGCTGTTCACCTGCAGAAAAGATCTCTGTTGCCACGGCAACAAAGGCATCGGATACCGTGGTCTCCATGGCCACTGAGATGTTGAGCTGTCTCGCCACGTGCCGGTAGACACTCGGCCGCATGCACTCCAGCTCGTCACCTAGGGGAAACCAGGAAGGACCACAAGGGCTGAACAATTAGAGACAGGGTAGCACTGAGAAAGAACAACAGGTCTATCTACCCAATTAACAACTTCACGACAAAGTGACTTCATTGAAACAATCATTGAAGCACAGGGGCATTAGGAAAACCAGAGAAGCATGAGAATGACACATTTCAGTGATATCTGCTAACCAGACCTCTCATTAAGCGATGGTCAGACGAGAAACTGTCATAGGTCAGTTGTTCCCAAACTTTAGGGCTCTGTGTCCAAGCTTTTAGAGATTTGTTGTAATAATTTTAGTAAACAAATTCATCGTCTCGGCCATAACCCAACCCAAGCTGAACAAATCAGCCAAAGCCCATAACCCACCAGTGTCCAGACAGGTCCTGCACCACCTTTTGATAAATGTAGATGACCACATTACCTCACTATCTTACATTGCTCTTCAAATCTTGCATTTAGGCCTGCCTCACCTGCCTTGGTTAGCCTACTAAACTGAACAATGCCGTAGCTGGAATGCCTTGGATTGTCAGACATGTTTCGATACCTATCTCGGTCATGCATGTCAGTCCGCTGCCTGTCCTTAATCTCAAGAAAGACGCAATATACACGTACAAAACCAGTACAGTGTGTCCAATCTATTCAGGGACCATAGGGAATGTCAAGGGAAACACAGCTCCAAAGCACTGACCTATTCTGTAAAATGCTAGATTTGAAGACAAGTGGTGCACATGCATTCAAGCAGGATTTTTTTGGTACATTAAGTTTGTAACAGTTTGCAGCTGGTTCTTACCGAGACAGAGAAGCACGGCAGACACCTCACAAAGCGTTGAGTCCACCTGAGTTTTGGACGAGCCCAGCCCATAGATGTTGAGCCTCGAGTGTATGTAGTCTCTACACAGTGCCTTGGACTGGGACACCAGTTCTTTGTCGGACGGGGAATGGTCAAAGGCTTCCAGCACCCCGGCTGCAAACACAGAGGAGCGGCGAATCACCTCCATCTCCAAAGCAGGATTCTGATCAGGGAAAACCTGATCACTTCGGTGTTATCAGTGCCTGAGTGGTTCTTAGCAGGAGCCACTACAATGAACTAAATCTCCAATCTGTTGAGAAAGTCAAATGTTTTGTATTTATCAAAATAAAGATTTTTGTGAATATATGAAACAATAAAAATGGGTAAAAAAATGCATGATTTAATATCATACACCACTTTCTTCTGTATCTTCAAGTAGGTTGTATGATTCATAAACTTGCCATAGCCCAAATTTAGACACCTTCATTAATTATTTTATGAATAAGACGTGTTCTAAGGGCATTCCATAGCAACAACTTGCCAGATAAGTCATGGTCCAAAGACTGCACCAGCTAGCCTGTATTGTGAGGCTGATTAGCTAGACAAACAGGTGTGCAACAGACAGGTGTGCAGGTGTGAAACAGACAGGTGTGCAAACAGACAGGTGTGAAACAGACAGGTGTGAAACAGACAGGTGTGAAACAGACAGGTGTGAAACAGACAGGTGTGAAACAGACAGGTGTGAAACAGACAGGTGTGAAACAGACAGGTGTGAAACAGACAGGTGTGCACGCAAAGTGAGAACACAACATGGAATCCATGTTTAGTTTTCATTTGGGGATGGGGTTAGCATCTAAAACCTGGAATTAAAGTTACTGTCCAGTGAAAATCTCACTTAAAAGTTCATATTCTGTTAACTTATACCCAAATAATGTTGTTGACTCATCCTGTAGGCTACTCATATGTGGCCAAAGCATATTTTTTTTTTTTTTTTTTACTTCAAAAACCTCACCTCTAACATGTATCTCAAACATACATTCATACAGTTTCTTGACTGTGTCCAGCTCGCAAATAATCACCTAAATTAAATGTAGACATTCAGGTAGCATCGAGAATTCCAAAAACAAAGGAGAGTGGACTACATTTTTTTGCAAATTTAGACCAAATTGCAGCCCCCTTGGCAAAATTAGTTTGGCACCCCTGGCCTAGCCCATTATTGGAATAAAGGCCTTTACTTGTTTTGTTTAAAGGGCGAATTACCTCTGGAAGCCAAAACAGCCACATTCTCCAACTAAACTAGAATCCATTCCAAATTGCAGTATGGTTCTAGAAACATAATCCCTCTACTTTCATATCACATCAAAATAATTTCACAAAAGCAAAGTACACACTTACTGTGTACACTGTTTAAACCGGCTTTAACACAGTTGCAGCTTACATTGTTTTTCAGTGACAAAACGTTTGTGGCATCAGTTTGGAGACGGATATCTAATTATCACAGGTAGTCCATTATGTCTTCCATAAACATGCCCTGTAACGTGGGAATATGGCCATGTGGGAATCCTATAAAATGAATGTATGTGTCAATTTAACCTTGTATTTTGAAAATTATTTACTGCTGATATGGAATAAGGTCCTTATTCTTCCAAAACCGTACCACAAGCGATGTATGTTCATGTTCAGACCAAGCGTCGCAGCTCTTTTAACAAAACTCCCCCCTACAGAAGACGCTTTCATCCAAATAATCTTATTTAAAGGAACTGAGAGTCATGATCAAGGTCTACCCCAGGGCATGAGACAATATTATTAGTATAGGCCTACGATTATTTAATATCCCTACGTGTATAAGAAACGTATACATGTGTCACAAGCTATATTAACCGCACAATTAGCTTAGAGCATTTCCCATAATTTATTTTACTAGGAAAATATACCAATGTATGTAGGCCGTTAAACATATATGCATTGCTTAGAATTACGGTGAAATAGCATTTTCTTCTTCATTACTCATTCATTCTCAATCACACCTTTTAACCTGGTTATTATAAGTAACGAGGATAGAGTGAACTCACCTGACACCTGCTGAAAGATACGCATCACAGGGAATTCAACGACGACTTTTTTGATTGGATTCAAATCATTCCTCAGGTGCCAAGCTAAGACAAGTCCTCTCGGATACGATGTTCAAATTTTAATTCCTGTCTGCATTACCGTCGTCACAATCTAATCAAACAACCCCATCTCAACGGGGATATAATTTATGGAATTCCTTGTCTTGCACGCGCAACCTTCTACAATTAAAGCTGCAGATAAACCCCGTGATTAATGTAGCTACTAGCCTGTATAACCAAATTCATTGAATAAGTTTAAGGTAAACCAGCTCTTCAGTGTCCTTCCTTCTGTGGCAAACGATTTGATTTGTGCTGAGGAGACGGGAAGCGCAGACTACGTATTTTGACGCACTCTCTGCGCAGCGGTCCTTGGCCACAGTCATAAACTTTATAAACGGAGCATGTATTTTTGTCTGCTTTAACATAATAACCATGACAATTCATTCATATTCATATAATTAGTTGTATCATATGTCTTGGTTATCTGAATGAATCTCATTCTAAATTGTATTTAAATAAAGGTGGCTAGCCTAACAAATAGGCTAGCCTGCAACTCAATAAAACAACGATCTCATAGGCCTACTAGATATAATCCATTTATAAGGGTATTGATTGAACACCAATGGCACTGTTACCATTGTTTAGTCTACATATACCGGAAAAACACCATGTATTATCTCTATATTTAACTCATCCCAAAGACAAAGGGGCCAGGAGTGGCGCACCTTTAGGATTAGACATAGAAACCACCTCCTTCGTCCTTAACACGCAAACATGCTCTCCAAATGTAGGCCATAACAACAAACAGTGTTGGGGAAGCTACTAAGAAAATGTACTTTACGAAGATTATACCAATTTATTACTTATTACTTATTACTGGAAGAAGTGAAGAGACACTAAATCTACACTTAAGAAAAATATGGTTTACATAAAACTCATGTTACTTTGTAAAAGTAGTTCATTGCATCAACACTACTTAGTGGGGAAAGTAGCATATCTCAATATATAATGTCAGACTACAAATTGCAAGAACAGATCATTGTGGAGTCAGATGTTAACAGAATGTGTCATTTCGCCTATTAAACACAAAAACTATGTTTCAAGTGAGAATTAGGCAGGTCTGATGCTAAAAAAGGAAATAAATTATTGCCTACTTCACCCATATTTAATTTTCTTTATGCAAAAAAAATAGTGTGTAGTTCCAGTAGTTTGCTACACCTCTACATGTCAAAAATGACATTGAGTTAAATTGAGTTCAACAACCACCAAGTTACTGCAAAATGTAGGTAGATTACTAGTTGAACTACATGTAGTTCACTACTCCCCAACAATGACAATAAAACATGACTTTATTACTTAAGATGAATCAATTGATTTACATAAGGGTAATGATTTCATTTGGAAAGGTATGGGTGGTGGGGTTCAGTAATGTAATATGTAGTATTTCAAAGGTACTACATAAATACTAATCAAACATGAATCCAAACCACTTCCTTCAATGGAAATAGATGAAAAGTGTGTGTGTGTCTGACTGCAGAGTCACTTCCACTTTTCACCACCCATCTCTGCTTTTCAGTCTCATAAAAAGCAGATTGTTGGAAATCCCTCCAGGTCATCTGTCATCATGCCCTGTGCCTGGTACAGGGGGAAACACGTTGGCCAGGCAGTAGATACATTTTCCTGACACTCCAGGAAAGCTGATATTTATGTCTGGGCTGTTGGGGCCTTGTTTCAGTGGCTGGTGGCAAAACCTGCTCAGACAGCCTGAGGGATGCTGCTCTGAGGATGTTCTCTTTCCTCTGTTTGCGCCTTCCTCACTGCCCCCATGTAACTGCTGATCTCTTTCACCATCCTCTCGACTGCAACCTGTGGCAGAGGGGCATCCTGGGGAGGACACACCCCGGGTGAGTTTACTGGAGCAGGTGCCTGGGGTGTGACTGGGACAGTGACCGTTTCACTCTCTGCAGTAAGACGCTGCCACCGCTCCTGTCTGTCCAGGAGCTTCTCTGGGCTGGTGTTAAGAGCAGAGCTGATGTTCTTATGCTTGGCCAGATGTTTCATATGCCTGGAGATATGCTGCCTTGCGGTAGGGTGCAGGAGGCTGTTTGGGTCATTGCATGTACTCTGCACTAGGGCAGCATCATCCCCATCCACCTGCTTCAGGATTCAGTCTTTCTCACCATGGTGCTTGGCCAGGACCCCATCAATGACTGTTCTCATGGGCTCTTTCCATCGACCGTGGTCCAAGACAAAAGCGTGACCTCCTGTCTTGATGGGCCTTGTGCGGGCAACACAGTAAGAAGCTGACTGGGGCAGTGGTGGTGTTGCTAGCAGAGGTGTGCATGGCAGATCTGAATGAGAGGCACAACACTCTTTTAATAACAAAGCGTTGACTATACACAAACCTAAACCGTGTGTGTTTGTGTGTGGAAAGGAACCCTGATGACATTCCTGAATAGTGTACCATCTAAATAGCTGTGATATATATTTTCAACAACAAAAAATATAGTTTTTACAGCTGTGGACCAAAACTGGTTTTGGTCTACCAGCTTCAAACAGTGGTTTTGGTCCACCAGGTTCAAACAGTGGTTTTGGTCCACCAGCTTCAAACAGTGGTTTTGGTCCTGTCACGCCTTGGTCATTGTATTTTGTGTTTTTGGTATATGTTTGGGTAGGCCAGGGTGTGACATGGGTTTATATGTTGTGTTTCGTATTGGGGTTTGTATTAATTGGGATTGTGTATGATTAGGGGTGTGTCTAGTTATGTTATGCAGGTGAGTGAGGACCCAAAAGCGACTTAACAGAAAGTTAAGTTTATTCAAGTCCAAAACAGAAAACGACAAATCCTGAATCCTTAACAGAAAATGTCCAAACGGGGAATAACAGAAATCCTCTAGTCTGTAGAGGGGAAGGACAGGAGAAGCGGCCACAGACTGCAGGTCGCTTCGGGTAGGCGCAGGCCGTAGCTGACAGAGACACCTGCTCACACGCAGCATCTGATGAAGGCAAAAAACACGACAGGACGGAACAAGAACACAGTACAGCAAACAAGGATCCGACAAGGACAGAAGCGGAAACAGAGAGAGAAATAGGGGCTCTAATCAGAGGGCAAAATAGGGGACAGGTGTGAAAGAGTAAACGAGGTAGTTAGGAGAATGAGGAACAGCTGGGAGCAGGAACGGAACGATAGAGAGAGAGAGAGAGAGAGAGAGAGAGAGAGAGAGAGAGAGAGAGAGAGAGAGAGAGAGAGAGAGAGAGAGAGAGAGAGAGAGAGAGAGAGAGAGAGGGGGAAAGAACCTAATAAGACCAGCAGGGGGAAACGAATAGAAGAGAAAGCACAGGGACAAGACATGACAATCTATGACAAAACATGACAAGTTAGGCTTGGCTGCCTGAGGCGATTCTCAATTAGAGTCAGGTGCTTGTCGTTGTCTCTGATTGGGAACCGTATTTAGGTAGCCTGAGTTCGCGTTGTATTTTGTGGGTGTTTGTTCCTGTGTCTGTGTTGTAGTCACCAGATAGGCTGTAATTAGTTTCACGTTCCGTTCTGTTGTTTTTGTATTTAGTTCAGTTATTTCATGTACCGTGATACTTTCATTAAAGTCATGAGTAACGCTGCATTTCGGTTTGACTCTCTTCATTCAACAGACGAACGCCGTTACAGGTCCACCAGCTTCAAACAGTGGTTTTGGTCCACCAGGTTCAAACAGTGGTTTTGGTCTACCAGCTTCAAACAGTGGTTTTGGTCTACCAGGTTCAAACAGTGGTTTTGGTCTACCAGGTTCAAACAGTGGTTTTGGTCCACCAGCTTCAAACAGTGGTTTTGGTCCACCAGGGTCAAACAGTGGTTTTGGTCCACCAGCTTCAAACAGTGGTTTTGGTCCACCAGGGTCAAACAGTGGTTTTGGTCTACCAGCTTCAAACAGTGGTTTTGGTCCACCAGCTTCAAACAGTGGTTTTGGTCCACCAGCTTCAAATAGTGGTTTTGGTCCACCAGGGTCAAACAGTGGTTTTGGTCCACCAGGGTCAAACAGTGGTTTTGGTCCACCAGGGTCAAACAGTGGTTTTGGTCCACCAGGGTCAAACAGTGGTTTTGGTCCACCAGGGTCAAACAGTGGTAAAAACAATATTTTTGGTTAATGAAAATCTATTTCACAGCAATTTAGATGGTACAATGATTCCACACACTATTCAGTGCTTGTCTTCTCACATAAACTGAAATTGAGCAAATAGTGTAGAATTTTTGCAACCATGAAATGACAGAGCGATTTCCACTAGATAACTCAGATACTTTTATTATTACATGTGTTACATTGATATTATTTCTCAACAGTAGATTCCTTCACTGGTTTTCTTTTGCATTTGTTTTTTTCTCCCTTAACTTTGGTCTACTTCTATTATTATTCTATATTTTATTATTACTTTTCTATTCTTTATCTATTTTCTTTCTCTCTGCATTGTTGGGAAGGGCCTGTATGTAAGCGTTTCACTGTTAGTCTACACCTGTTGTTTTACAAAGCATGTGATGGATACAATTGGATTTGATTCCGAGACGGAACAAAGGAACGAGTAGTGTTGGTGGGGAGAAAAACAAATGGTTTCAATTGTGGGTGTGCCCATGTGGCTGGGGATCAGAAGTAACTGGTGCGAGAGAGACAGGTTGAGGTTGCCAAGGTCCGAGTAGAACAGAAGGTGAGTAGAGGATGATGGTTCAAGCGTGGTTACTAGGCCTAGGCCAATACGGAGTGGTAGGAATTTGTGCTTCAATAAGGTTGCCTTCTTAGCATTCATTGTCAATCGTAGAAAATATATGTTGTGATAGCAGCTGGGGATAAGTACTTGGGTGTTTGAGAGTTACAAGGTGTATTGAATAAAAGAGTCCAGTCCTCCCAGGCGGTTGGCCTGGTGTAGGGTCAGTTAGGGTTAAAGTAGTGTAATGGGGTGTTTAATTTTTTAAATTATGAAATAGTGGTATATAAGTGTAGGGTTAGTTGGTGGTATGTAATAGTGGTATATAAGTGTAGGGTTAATTGATGGTATGTAATATGTAAAAAGTAGTATGTAGTATGTAATAAGTCTAGGGTTAGTTGGTGGTATGTGATAGTGGTATATAAGTGTAGGGTTAATTGGTGGTATGTAATATGTAATAAGTAGTATGTAGTATGTAATAAGTCTAGGGTTAGTTGGTGGTATGTAATAGCGGTGTAGTGTAGGGTTAATTGGTGGTATGTAATATGTAATAAGTCTAGGGTTAGTTGGTGGTATGTAATAGCGGTGTAGTGTAGGGTTAGTTGGTGGTATGTAGTATGTAATAAGTCTAGGGTTAGTTGGTGGTATGTAATAGCGGTGTAGTGTAGGGTTAATTGGTGGTATGTAGTATGTAATAAGTCTAGGGTTAGTTGGTGGTATGTAATAGCGGTGTAGTATAGGGTTAATTGGTGGCATGTAGTATGTAATAAGTCTAGGGTTAGTTGGTGGTATGTAATAGCGATGTAGTGTAGGGTTAATTGGTGGTATGTAATATGTAATAAGTCTAGGGTTAGTTGGTGGTATGTAATAGCGGTGTAGTGTAGGGTTAGTTGGTGGTATGTAGTATGTAATAAGTCTAGGGTTAGTTGGTGGTATGTAATAGCGGTGTAGTGTAGGGTTAATTGGTGGTATGTAGTATGTAATAAGTCTAGGGTTAGTTGGTGGTATGTAATAGCGGTGTAGTGTAGGGTTAATTGGTGGTATGTAGTATGTAATAAGTCTAGGGTTAGTTGGTGGTATGTAATAGCGGTGTAGTGTAGGGTTAATTGGTGGTATGTAGTATGTAATAAGTCTAGGGTTAGTTGGTGGTATGTAATAGCGGTGTAGTGTAGGGTTAATTGGTGGTATGTAGTATGTAATAAGTCTAGGGTTAGTTGGTGGTATGTAATAGCGGTGTAGTGTAGGGTTAATTGGTTGTATGTAATATGTAATAAGTCTAGGGTTAGTTGGTGGTATGTAATAGCGGTGTAGTGTAGGGTTAATTGGTGGTATGTAGTATGTAATAAGTCTAGGGTTAGTTGGTGGTATGTAATAGCGGTGTAGTGTAGGGTTAATTGGTGGTATGTAGTATGTAATAAGTCTAGGGTTAGTTGGTGGTATGTAATAGCGGTGTAGTGTAGGGTTAGTTGGTGGTATGTAGTATGTAATAAGTCTAGGGTTAGTTGGTTGTATGTAATAGCGGTGTAGTGTAGGGTTAGTTGGTGGTATGTAGTATGTAATAAGTCTAGGGTTAGTTGGTGGTATGTAATAGCGGTGTAGTGTAGGGTTAGTTGGTGGTATGTAGTATGTAATAAGTCTAGGGTTAGTTGGTGGTATGTAATAGCAGTGTAGTGTAGGGTTAATTGGTGGTATGTAGTATGTAGTAAGTCTAGGGTTAGTTGGTGGTATGTAATAGCGGTGTAGTGTAGGGTTAATTGGTGGTATGTAGTATGTAATAAGTCTAGGGTTAGTTGGTGGTATGTAATAGCGGTGTAGTGTAGGGTTAATTGGTGGTATGTAGTATGTAATAAGTCTAGGGTTAGTTGGTGGTATGTAATAGCGGTGTAGTGTAGGGTTAATTGGTGGTATGTAGTATGTAATAAGTCTAGGGTTAGTTGGTGGTATGTAATAGCGGTGTAGTGTAGGGTTAATTGGTGGTATGTAGTATGTAATAAGTCTAGGGTTAGTTGGTGGTATGTAATAGCGGTGTAGTGTAGGGTTAGTTGGTGGTATGTAGTATGTAATAAGTCTAGGGTTAGTTGGTGGTATGTAATAGCGGTGTAGTGTAGGGTTAGTTGGTGGTATGTAGTATGTAATAAGTCTAGGGTTAGTTGGTGGTATGTAATAGCGGTGTAGTGTAGGGTTAATTGGTGGTATGTAGTATGTAATAAGTCTAGGGTTAGTTGGTGGTATGTAATAGCGGTGTAGTGTAGGGTTAATTGGTGGTATGTAGTATGTAATAAGTCTAGGGTTAGTTGGTGGTATGTAATAGCGGTGTAGTGTAGGGTTAATTGGTGGTATGTAGTATGTAATAAGTCTAGGGTTAGTTGGTGGTATGTAATAGTGGTGTAGTGTAGGGTTAGTTGGTGGTATGTACCATATGTAATAAGTCTAGGGTTAGTTGGTGGTATGTAATAGCGGTGTAGTGTAGGGTTAATTGGTGGTATGTAGTATGTAATAAGTCTAGGGTTAGTTGGTGGTATGTAACAGCGGTGTAGTGTAGGGTTAATTGGTGGTATGTAGTATGTAATAAGTCTAGGGTTAGTTGGTGGTATGTAATAGCGGTGTAGTGTAGGGTTAATTGGTGGTATGTAATATGTAATAAGTCTAGGGTTAGTTGGTGGTATGTAATAGGTGTAGTGTAGGGTTAATTGGTTGTATGTAATATGTAATAAGTCTAGGGTTAGTTGGTGGTATGTAATAGCGGTGTACTGTAGGGTTAATTGGTGGTATGTAGTATGTAATAAGTCTAGGGTTAGTTGGTGGTATGTAATAGCGGTGTAGTGTAGGGTTAATTGGTGGTATGTAGTATGTAATAAGTCTAGGGTTAGTTGGTGGTATGTAAAGCGGTGTAGTGTAGGGTTAATTGGTGGTATGTAGTATGTAATAAGTCTAGGGTTAGTTGGTGGTATGTAATAGCGGTGTAGTGTAGGGTTAATTGGTTGTATGTAATATGTAATAAGTCTAGGGTTAGTTGGTGGTATGTAATAGCGGTGTAGTGTAGGGTTAATTGGTGGTATGTAGTATGTAATAAGTCTAGGGTTAGTTGGTGGTATGTAATAGCGGTGTAGTGTAGGGTTAATTGGTGGTATGTAGTATGTAATAAGTCTAGGGTTAGTTGGTGGTATGTAATAGCGGTGTAGTGTAGGGTTAGTTGGTGGTATGTAGTATGTAATAAGTCTAGGGTTAGTTGGTTGTATGTAATAGCGGTGTAGTGTAGGGTTAATTGGTGGTATGTAGTATGTAATAAGTCTAGGGTTAGTTGGTGGTATGTAATAGCGGTGTAGTGTAGGGTTATTGGTGGTATGTAGTATGTAATAAGTCTAGGGTTAGTTGGTGGTATGTAATAGCAGTGTAGTGTAGGGTTAATTGGTGGTATGTAGTATGTAATAAGTCTAGGGTTAGTTGGTGGTATGTAATAGCGGTGTAGTGTAGGGTTAATTGGTGGTATGTAGTATGTAATAAGTCTAGGGTTAGTTGGTGGTATGTAATAGCGGTGTAGTGTAGGGTTAATTGGTGGTATGTAGTATGTAATAAGTCTAGGGTTAGTTGGTGGTATGTAATAGCGGTGTAGTGTAGGGTTAATTGGTGGTATGTAGTATGTAATAAGTCTAGGGTTAGTTGGTGGTATGTAATAGCGGTGTAGTGTAGGGTAAGTTGGTGGTATGTAATATGTAATAAGTCTAGGGTTAGTTGGTGGTATGTGATAGCGGTGTAGTGTAGGGTTAATTGGTGGTATGTAGTATGTAATAAGTCTAGGGTTAGTTGGTGGTATGTAATAGCGGTGTAGTGTAGGGTTAATTGGTGGTATGTAGTATGTAATAAGTCTAGGGTTAGTTGGTGGTATGTAATAGCAGTGTAGTGTAGGGTTAATTGGTGGTATGTAATATGTAATAATTCTAGGGTTAGTTGGTGGTATGTAATAGCGGTGTACTGTAGGGTTAATTGGTGGTATGTAGTATGTAATAAGTCTAGGGTTAGTTGGTGGTATGTAATAGCGGTGTAGTGTAGGGTTAATTGGTGGTATGTAGTATGTAATAAGTCTAGGGTTAGTTGGTGGTATGTAATAGCGGTGTAGTGTAGGGTTAATTGGTGGTATGTAATATGTAATAAGTCTAGGGTTAGTTGGTGGTATGTAATAGCGGTGTAGTGTAGGGTTAATTGGTGGTATGTAGTATGTAATAAGTCTAGGGTTAGTTGGTGGTATGTAATAGCGGTGTAGTGTAGGGTTAATTGGTGGTATGTAGTATGTAATAAGTCTAGGGTTAGTTGGTGGTATGTAATAGCGGTGTAGTGTAGGGTTAGTTGGTGGTATGTAGTATGTAATAAGTCTAGGGTTAGTTGGTGGTATGTAATAGCGGTGTAGTGTAGGGTTAGTTGGTGGTATGTAGTATGTAATAAGTCTAGGGTTAGTTGGTGGTATGTAATAGCGGTGTAGTGTAGGGTTAATTGGTGGTATGTAGTATGTAATAAGTCTAGGGTTAGTTGGTGGTATGTAATAGCGGTGTAGTGTAGGGTTAATTGGTGGTATGTAATAGCGGTGTAGTGTAGGGTTAATTGGTGGTATGTAGTATGTAATAAGTCTAGGGTTAGTTGGTGGTATGTAATAGCGGTGTAGTGTAGGGTAAGTTGGTGGTATGTAATATGTAATAAGTCTAGGGTTAGTTGGTGGTATGTGATAGCGGTGTAGTGTAGGGTTAATTGGTGGTATGTAGTATGTAATAAGTCTAGGGTTAGTTGGTGGTATGTAATAGCGGTGTAGTGTAGGGTTAATTGGTGGTATGTATTATGTAATAAGTCTAGGGTTAGTTGGTGGTATGTAATAGCGGTGTAGTGTAGGGTTAATTGGTGGTATGTAGTATGTAATAAGTCTAGGGTTAGTTGGTTAGCTGCTCTTCCTTCCTCCCGGGGAAGGACTGCCCGTTCCATGATCTCGCCATCACGGTTGACAACTCCATTGTGTCCTCCTCCTAGAGCGCTAAGAACCTTGGCGTGATCCTGGACAACAAACTGTCGTTCTCAACTAACATCAAGGCGGTGGCCCGTTCCTGTAGGTTCATGTCTACAACATCCGCAGAGTACCCTGCCTCACACAGGAAGCGGCGCAGGTCCTAATCCAGGCACTTGTCATCTCCCGTCTGGATTACTGCAACTCGCTGTTTGGCTGGGCTCCCTGCCTGTGCCATTAAACCCTACAACTCATCCAGAACGCCGCAGCCCGTCTAGTGTTCAACCTTCCCAAGTTCTCTCACGTCACCGCGTCCTCCGGTCTCTCCACTGGCTTCCAATATCGCATCCGCTACAAGACCATGGTGCTTGCCTACGGAGCTGTGAGGGGGCACCTCAGTACCTCCAGGCTCTGATCAGGCCCTACACCCAAATAAGGGGTTCATCCACCTCTGGCCTGCTCGCCTCCCTACCACTGAGGAAGTACAGTTCCCGCTCAGCTCAGTCAAAACTGTTCGCTGCTCTGGCTCCCCAATGGTGGAACAAACTCCCTCACGACGCCAGGACAGCGGAGTCAATCACCACCTTCCGGAGACACCTGAAACCCCACCTCTTTAAGGAATACCTAGGATAGGATAAAGTAATCCTTCTCACCCCCCTTAAAATATTTAGATGCACTATTGTAAAGTGGTTGTTCCACTGGATGTCATAAGGTGAATGCACCAATTTGTAAGTCGCTCTGGATAAGAGCGTCTGCTAAATGACTTAAATGTAATGTAAATGTGTAGGGTTAATTGGTGGTATGTAGTATGTAATAAGTCTAGGGTTAGTTGGTGGTATGTAATAGCGGTGTAGTGTAGGGTTAGTTGGTGGTATGTAGTATGTAATAAGTCTAGGGTTAGTTGGTGGTATGTAATAGCGGTGTAGTGTAGGGTTAATTGGTGGTATGTAGTATGTAATAAGTCTAGGGTTAGTTGGTGGTATGTAATAGCGGTGTAGTGTAGGGTTAATTGATGGTATGTAGTACGTAATAAGTCTAGGGTTAGTTGGTGGTATGTAATAGCGGTGTAGTGTAGGGTTAATTGGTGGTATGTAGTATGTAATAAGTCTAGGGTTAGTTGGTGGTATGTAATAGCGGTGTAGTGTAGGGTTAATTGGTGGTATGTAGTATGTAATAAGTCTAGGGTTAGTTGGTGGTATGTAATAGCGGTGTAGTGTAGGGTTAATTGGTGGCATGTAGTATGTAATAAGTCTAGGGTTAGTTGGTGGTATGTAATAGCGGTGTAGTGTAGGGTTAATTGGTGGTATGTAGTATGTAATAAGTCTAGGGTTAGTTGGTGGTATGTAATAGCGGTGTAGTGTAGGGTTAATTGGTTGTATGTAATATGTAATAAGTCTAGGGTTAGTTGGTGGTATGTAATAGCGGTGTAGTGTAGGGTTAATTGGTGGTATGTAGTATGTAATAAGTCTAGGGTTAGTTGGTGGTATGTAATAGCGGTGTAGTGTAGGGTTAATTGGTGGTATGTAGTATGTAATAAGTCTAGGGTTAGTTGGTGGTATGTAATAGCGGTGTAGTGTAGGGTTAGTTGGTGGTATGTAGTATGTAATAAGTCTAGGGTTAGTTGGTGGTATGTAATAGCGGTGTAGTGTAGGGTTAATTGGTTGTATGTAATATGTAATAAGTCTAGGGTTAGTTGGTGGTATGTAATAGCGGTGTAGTGTAGGGTTAATTGGTGGTATGTAGTATGTAATAAGTCTAGGGTTAGTTGGTGGTATGTAATAGCGGTGTAGTGTAGGGTTAATTGGTGGTATGTAGTATGTAATAAGTCTAGGGTTAGTTGGTGGTATGTAATAGCGGTGTAGTGTAGGGTTAGTTGGTGGTATGTAGTATGTAATAAGTCTAGGGTTAGTTGGTGGTATGTAATAGCGGTGTAGTGTAGGGTTAGTTGGTGGTATGTAGTATGTAATAAGTCTAGGGTTAGTTGGTGGTATGTAATAGCGGTGTAGTGTAGGGTTAGTTGGTGGTATGTAGTATGTAATAAGTCTAGGGTTAGTTGGTGGTATGTAATAGCAGTGTAGTGTAGGGTTAATTGGTGGTATGTAGTATGTAATAAGTCTAGGGTTAGTTGGTGGTATGTAATAGCGGTGTAGTGTAGGGTTAATTGGTGGTATGTAGTATGTAATAAGTCTAGGGTTAGTTGGTGGTATGTAATAGCGGTGTAGTGTAGGGTTAGTTGGTGGTATGTAGTATGTAATAAGTCTAGGGTTAGTTGGTGGTATGTAATAGCGGTGTAGTGTAGGGTTAATTGGTGGTATGTAGTATGTAATAAGTCTAGGGTTAGTTGGTGGTATGTAATAGCGGTGTAGTGTAGGGTTAATTGGTGGTATGTAGTATGTAATAAGTCCAGGGTTAGTTGGTGGTATGTAATAGCGGTGTAGTGTAGGGTTAATTGGTGGTATGTAGTATGTAATAAGTCTAGGGTTAGTTGGTGGTATGTAATAGCGGTGTAGTGTAGGGTTAGTTGGTGGTATGTAGTATGTAATAAGTCTAGGGTTAGTTGGTGGTATGTAATAGCGGTGTAGTGTAGGGTTAATTGGTGGTATGTAGTATGTAATAAGTCTAGGGTCAGTTGGTGGTATGTAATAGCGGTGTAGTGTAGGGTTAGCTGGTGGTATGTAGTATGTAATAAGTCTAGGGTTAGTTGGTGGTATGTAATAGCGGTGTAGTGTAGGGTTAATTGGTGGTATGTAGTATGTAATAAGTCTAGGGTTAGTTGGTGGTATGTAATAGCGGTTTAGTGTAGGGTTAATTGGTGGTATGTAGTATGTAATAAGTCTAGGGTTAGCTGGTGGTATGTAATAGCGGTGTAGTGTAGGGTTAGTTGGTGGTATGTAGTATGTAATAAGTCTAGGGTTAGTTGGTGGTATGTAATAGCGGTGTAGTGTAGGGTTAATTGGTGGTATGTAGTATGTAATAAGTCTAGGGTTAGTTGGTGGTATGTAATAGCGGTGTAGTGTAGGGTTAATTGGTGGTATGTAGTATGTAATAAGTCTAGGGTTAGTTGGTGGTATGTAATAGCGGTGTAGTGTAGGGTTAATTGGTGGTATGTAGTATGTAATAAGTCTAGGGTTAGTTGGTGGTATATCATAGCGGTGTAGTGTAGGGTTAATTGGTGGTATGTAGTATGTAATAAGTCTAGGGTTAGTTGGTGGTATGTAATAGCGGTGTAGTGTAGGGTTAATTGGTGGTATGTAGTATGTAATAAGTCTAGGGTTAGTTGGTGGTATGTAATAGCGGTGTAGTGTAGGGTTAATTGGTGGTATGTAGTATGTAATAAGTCTAGGGTTAGTTGGTGGTATATCATAGCGGTGTAGTGTAGGGTTAATTGGTGGTATGTAGTATGTAATAAGTCTAGGGTTAGTTGGTGGTATGTAATAGCGGTGTAGTGTAGGGTTAATTGGTGGTATGTAGTATGTAATAAGTCTAGGGTTAGTTGGTGGTATGTAATAGCGGTGTAGTGTAGGGTTAGTTGGTGGTATGTAGTATGTAATAAGTCTAGGGTTAGTTGGTGGTATGTAATAGCGGTGTAGTGTAGGGTTAATTGGTGGTATGTAGTATGTAATAAGTCTAGGGTTAGTTGGTGGTATGTAATAGCGGTGTAGTGTAGGGTTAATTGGTGGTATGTAGTATGTAATAAGTCTAGGGTTAGTTGGTGGTATGTAATAGCGGTGTAGTGTAGGGTTAGTTGGTGGTGCAATTTTTTCCTTTCCCCCTTCCTTCTTTTTTTGTGTATCACTAAATCTAATGTGATTAGATGACGGCATGCACAAGCAAAATGTGCAAACACCATGATACCAAAGAAGAAGACCTTATGGAGAAAGATGTCAGGTGCACAACCGCAGGTGAGTTCTTGAACGGTATGATTACCCCTCGTAGGATTGGGGGGTTTCAAATATAGAGGACGGGGACGTGAGGTTGATAGGCGTCAAGTACAAAAACAAAAAAAAACGTATTTCAGTAGCTAATGAGGAAGGACTTGGAAAAGTTGAAGAAACAAAGGGGGGAAAAAACTGGGAAAAGGGAGGAGTGCTACAGCAGTTCGAAAGGTGAAACTGACAAGAAGAAGACGGGGGAAAGGTCGAGGGTACAAGTTAAACCTTCTGGACAGAAAATCGAAAACCATACTTTAGTAGCTCAGAACGTGAAACTGATGAGAGTGACATGGAGTTTGAAAGAACTGAAGAGGGAAAGGACAACGTTTTAAAAAATGAAGGAGCGGATTCGGAGCAACAAGGAGTAGAGTTTGATGTGTCATGCCTGCTCCCGCTCTCCTTCTCTTGCGCTCGAGGTGCTAATTAAACGTTCACTCCCTGTACTTCCTTCTTGTCTCCAGCGTCGACCCTTGAAGAAGTCTCAGGGAGTTTTGGTTGGTGACGTGGAGTCTGGGTGCTATCGCCGAGGGAACCGGAGGTGCCTCAGCTAGCTTGTCGGGCATCCACGTCTTAGCTGGCTCGAGAGGTCGTCTTGCCCCACGTCATGCTTCAGCCGGCCATCAGGCTCCCGCGCCTCAGCGGGTTCGTTGGGTTCCCACACCTCATGCGGGATCGCTGGGCTCTCACGCCTCAGCCACATTGACAAGCTCCCACACCTGAGCCGTCTCGCCAGGCTCCCACGCCTCTGCTGGTTCATCGGCCTTCTACGCTCCAGCCGGCTTGTCCAGCGCCCATGCCTTGGCCGGTCCGTCAGGCTCGCCCAGGTGGGACACACCTGCAGAGTGCGTTACGCAACTAAAAAAGGTAAGTCTGAATACCAAATACGGAGATGTGCGAAGGAAAAGAATGAATTCCAATATTGGGACCGAGCCCTAAGCGAATAGGTTTATTGTCCAATTTGTTAGAAAGTGTCTCCGCCCGGTCTCGAACCATCGACCTTTCGCATGTTAGGCGAACGTGATAACCACTACACTACGGAAACCTGATGAGTTGAATACAAAGGGTGTGGCTGACTTTGGCTGGGTGGGGCATTTATCGCTCTCAGAACCTATTGAAAATCAGAAATTACTTAGTCCATTAATTAAGCAATAAGGCTTGAGAAGCCGGGAATTATGAGGTATTTTTAAAATATTTGTTTTATTAATAAAAACTATATGTTATCGCTTTGTCATTATGGGGTATTGTGTGTAGATAGATTTTATTTTATTTCATCCATTTTAGTATAAGTCTGTAACGTAACAAAATATGGAAAAAAGTAAGGGGCCTGAAAACTTTCCAAATGCACTGTACCTATGCAGGCTAGCTTCTTTTCCTTTGCTAGCCAGCCAACTAAATCTATCACACAATCACATCAAGCAGCTGAAATTACAGAAAACGATCTACATTTTTGTTTGTTTTACCTTGGATTATATTGCCATTTCTTTGGATATATCCATTACAATGACCCTGATAAATGCATTTGCCTGGCTCAGAGAAGCTGTCAGTCTGTTCACATTCATACAGATCGCACGGTGGAGGTCCCCAAAAAAAACGGCAACATTGATCCACTGTTCGGAGAGGTAGACAGCAAGGTTTAGATAAACCACAACTGTTTCAAACCAAATGCTAGCCTCTGGGCATTGGGAAATATTGAATATGACATTTCGCGTGTGAGGCGAACGTGATAACATCTACACTACTGAAACTACAATACAAAAAGAGGAAGTCATGGAAAATATTAGGAATGCCCACAAGTCTACCTCACATAATATCCCAAATTGAGTACAACAGAAAGAGCCATAATACCCATTACAAACTAGCGGTCATACAGGAAAATGGTTCCAATCATTTTTCCACCCTTCATGTTCCCCACAGGGGATTTTAGAAACACTTAAAATAAGGGCTGTGTTTCTTGTCGGCTTACCCTGGAGTGGTAAACTATTTGAATCATTATGGACCTCAGACCACACGTAGCAGGAGTATATTCAGAGCACCCAAGCTAGCCACACATGCAGAGTGCATTACGCGACCAAAAAGGTAAGTTTGAATACCAAATACTGAGAACTGCGAAGGAAAAGCATGAATTCCGAAATTGGGACCGAGCCCTAAGTGAATAGGCTTACTGTCCAATTTGTTAAAATGTGTTTCCGCCCAGTCTCGAACCGGGAACCTTTCGCATGTTAGGCGAACGTGATAACCACTACACTACAGAAACCTGATGAGTGGAATACTAAGGGTGTGGCTGACTTTGGCTGGGTGGGCATTTATCGCTCTCAGAACCTATTGAAAATCAGAAATTAATTAGTCCATTAATTAAGCAATAAGGCTTGAGAAGCTGGGAATTATGAGGTATTTTTTAAATATTTGTTTTATTAATAAAAACTATATGTTATCGCTTTGTCATTATGGGGTATTGTGTGTAGATAGATTTTATTTTATTTCATCCATTTTAGTATAAGTCTGTAACGTAACAAAATGTGGAAAAAAGTAAGGGGCCTGAAAACTTTCCGAATGCACTGTACCTATGCAGGCTAGCTTCTTTTCTTTTGCTAGCCAGCCAACTAAATCTATCACACAATCACATCAAGCAGCTGAAATTACAGAAAACGATCTACATTTTTGTTTGTTTTACCTTGGATTATATTGCCATTTCTTTGGATATATCCATTACAATGACCCTGATAAATGAATTTGCCTGGCTCAGAGAAGCTGTCAGTCTGTTCACATTCATACAGATCGCACGGTGGAGGTCCCCAAAAAAATGGCAACATTGATCCACAGGTCGGAGAGGTAGACAGCAAGGTTTAGATAAACCACAACTGTTTCAAACCAAATGCTAGCCTCTGGGCATTGGGAAATATTGAATATGACCTTTCGCGTGTGAGGCGAACGTGATAACCACTACACTACTGAAACTACAATACAAAAAGAGGAAGTCGTGGAAAATATTAGGAATGCCCACAAGTCTACCTCACATAATATCCCAAAGTGAGTACCACAGAAAGAGCCATAATACCCATTACAAACTAGCGGTCAAACAGGAAAATGGTTCCAATCGTTTTTCCACCCTTCATGTTCCCCACAGGGGATTTTAAAAACACTTACAATAAGGGCTGTGTTTCTTGTCGGCTTACCCTGGAGTGGTAAACTATTTGAATCATTATGGACCTCAGACCACACGTAGCAGGAATATATTCAGAGCGCCCAAGCTAGCCACACATGCAGAGTGTGTTACGCGACAAAAAAGGTAAGTCTGAATACCAAATACTGAGAAGTGCGAAGGAAAAGCATTAATTCCGAAATTGGGACCGAGCCCTAAGTGAATAGGCTTACTGTTCAATTGGTAAAAAAGTGTTTCCGCCCGGTCTCGAACCAGGGAACTTTCGCGTGTGAGGCAAACGTGATAACCACTACACTACGGAAACCTAATGAGTGAGAAACTAAGGGTGTGGCTGACTTTGGCGGGGTGGGACATTTATCACTCTCAGAATCTATTGAAAATTAGAAATTACTTAGTCCATTAATTAAGCAATAATGCTTGAGAAGCCGGGAATTATGAGGTATTTTTAAAATATTTGTTTTATTAATAAAAACTATATGTTATCGCTTTGTCATTATGGGGTATTGTTGGTAAATATATTTTATTTTTATTTCATCCATTTTAGTATAAGGCTGTAAGGTAACAAAATGTGGAAAAAGTAAGGGGTCTGAAAACTTTCCAAATGCACTGTACCTATGCAGGCTAGCTTCTTTTCCTTTGCTAGCCAGCCAACTAAATCTATCACACAATCACATCAAGCAGCTGAAATTACAGAAAACGATCTACATTTTTGTTTGTTTTACCTTGGATTATATTGCCATTTCTTTAGATATAACCATTACAATGACAATGATAAATGCATTTGCCTGGCTCAGAGAAGCTGTCAGTCTGTTCACATTCATACAGATCGCACGGTGGAGGTCCCCAAAAAACGGCAACATTGATCCACAGGTCGGAGAGGTAGACAGCAAGGTTTAGATAAACCACAACTGTTTCAAACCAAATGCTAGCCTCTGGGCATTGGGAAATATTGAATATGACCTTTCGCGTGTGAGGCGAACGTGATAACCACTACACTACTGAAACTACAATACAAAAAGAGGAAGTCGTGGAAAATATTAGGACTGCCCACAAGTCTACCTCACATAATATCCCAAAGTGAGTACCACAGAAAGAGCCATAATACCCATTACAAACTAGCGGTCAAACAGGAAAATGGTTCCAATCGTTTTTCCACCCTTCATGTTCCCCACAGGGGATTTTAAAAACACTTACAATAAGGGCTGTGTTTCTTGTCGGCTTACCCTGGAGTGGTAAACTATTTGAATCATTATGGACCTCAGACCACACGTAGCAGGAATATATTCAGAGCGCCCAAGCTAGCCACACATGCAGAGTGTGTTACGCGACAAAAAGGTAAGTCTGAATACCAAATACTGAGAAGTGCGAAGGAAAAGCATGAATTCGAAATTGGGACCGAGCCCTAAGTGAATAGGCTTACTGTTCAATTGGTAAAAAGTGTTTCCGCCCGGTCTCGAACCAGGGAACTTTCGCGTGTGAGGCGAACGTGATAACCACTACACTACGGAAACCTAATGAGTGAGAAACTAAGGGTGTGGCTGACTTTGGCGGGGTGGGACATTTATCACTCTCAGAATCTATTGAAAATTAGAAATTACTTAGTCCATTAATTAAGCAATAATGCTTGAGAAGCCGGGAATTATGAGGTATTTTTAAAATATTTGTTTTATTAATAAAAACTATATGTTATCGCTTTGTCATTATGGGGTATTGTTGGTAAATATATTTTATTTTTATTTCATCCATTTTAGTATAAGGCTGTAAGGTAACAAAATGTGGAAAAAGTAAGGGTCTGAAAACTTTCCAAATGCACTGTACCTATGCAGGCTAGCTTCTTTTCCTTTGCTAGCCAGCCAACTAAATCTATCACACAATCACATCAAGCAGCTGAAATTACAGAAAACGATCTACATTTTTGTTTGTTTTACCTTGGATTATATTGCCATTTCTTTAGATATAACCATTACAATGACAATGATAAATGCATTTGCCTGGCTCAGAGAAGCTGTCAGTCTGTTCACATTCATACAGATCGCACGGTGGAGGTCCCCAAAAAAACGGCAACATTGATCCACAGGTCGGAGAGGTAGACAGCAAGGTTTAGATAAACCACAACTGTTTCAAACCAAATGCTAGCCTCTGGGCATTGGGAAATATTGAATATGACCTTTCGCGTGTGAGGCGAACGTGATAACCACTACACTACTGAAACTACAATACAAAAAGAGGAAGTCGTGGAAAATATTAGGACTGCCCACAAGTCTACCTCACATAATATCCCAAAGTGAGTACCACAGAAAGAGCCATAATACCCATTACAAACTAGCGGTCAAACAGGAAAATGGTTCCAATCGTTTTTCCACCCTTCATGTTCCCCACAGGGGATTTTAAAAACACTTACAATAAGGGCTGTGTTTCTTGTCGGCTTACCCTGGAGTGGTAAACTATTTGAATCATTATGGACCTCAGACCACACGTAGCAGGAATATATTCAGAGCGCCCAAGCTAGCCACACATGCAGAGTGTGTTACGCGACAAAAAAGGTAAGTCTGAATACCAAATACTGAGAAGTGCGAAGGAAAAGCATGAATTCCGAAATTGGGACCGAGCCCTAAGTGAATAGGCTTACTGTTCAATTGGTAAAAAAGTGTTTCCGCCCGGTCTCGAACCGGGGAACTTTCGCGTGTGAGGCGAACGTGATAACCACTACACTACGGAAACCTAATGAGTGAGAAACTAAGGGTGTGGCTGACTTTGGCGGGGTGGGACATTTATCACTCTCAGAATCTATTGAAAATTAGAAATTACTTAGTCCATTAATTAAGCAATAATGCTTGAGAAGCCGGGAATTATGAGGTATTTTTAAAATATTTGTTTTATTAATAAAAACTATATGTTATCGCTTTGTCATTATGGGGTATTGTTGGTAAATATATTTTATTTTTATTTCAACCATTTTAGTATAAGGCTGTAAGGTAACAAAATGTGGAAAAAGTAACTGGTCTGAAAACTTTCCAAATGCACTGTACCTATGCAGGCTAGCTTCTTTTCATTTGCTAGCCAGCCAACTAAATCTATCACACAATCACATCAAGCAGCTATAATTACAAAAAACGATCTACATTTTTGTTTGTTTTACCTTGGATTATATTGCCATTTCTTTAGATATATCCATTACAATGACCCTGATAAATGAATTTGCCTGGCTCAGAGAAGCTGTCAGTCTGTTCACATTCATACAGATCGCACGGTGGAGGTCCCCAAAAAATGGCAACATTGATCCACAGGTCGGAGAGGTAGACAGCAAGGTTTAGATAAACCACAACTGTTTCAAACCAAATGCTAGCCTCTGGGAATTGGGAAATATTGAATATGACCTTTCGCGTGTGAGGCGAACGTGATAACCACTACACTACTGAAACTACAATACAAAAAGAGGAAGTCGTGGAAAATATTAGGAATGCCCACAAGTCTACCTCACATAATATCCCAAAGTGAGTACCACAGAAAGAGCCATAATACCCATTACAAACTAGCGGTCAAACAGGAAAATGGTTCCAATCGTTTTTCCACCCTTCATGTTCCCCACAGGGGATTTTAAAAACACTTACAATAAGGGCTGTGTTTCTTGTCGGCTTACCCTGGAGTGGTAAACTATTTGAATCATTATGGACCTCAGACCACACGTAGCAGGAATATATTCAGAGCGCCCAAGCTAGCCACACATGCAGAGTGTGTTACGCGACAAAAAAGGTAAGTCTGAATACCAAATACTGAGAAGTGCGAAGGAAAAGCATGAATTCCGAAATTGGGACCGAGCCCTAAGTGAATAGGCTTACTGTTCAATTGGTAAAAAAGTGTTTCCGCCCGGTCTCGAACCGGGGACCTTTCGCGTGTGAGGCAAACGTCATAACCACTACACTACAGAAACCTAATGAGTGAGTAACTAAGGGTGTGGCTGACTTTGGCGGGGTGGGACATTTATCACTCTCAGAATCTATTGAAAATTAGAAATTACTTAGTCCATTAATTAAGCAATAATGCTTGAGAAGCCGGGAATTATGAGGTATTTTTAAAATATTTGTTTTATTAATAAAAACTATATGTTATCGCTTTGTCATTATGGGGTATTGTTGGTAAATATATTTTATTTTTATTTCATCCATTTTAGTATAAGGCTGTAAGGTAACAAAATGTGGAAAAAGTAAGGGGTCTGAAAACTTTCCAAATGCACTGTACCTATGCAGGCTAGCTTCTTTTCCTTTGCTAGCCAGCCAACTAAATCTATCACACAATCACATCAAGCAGCTATAATTACAGAAAACGATCTACATTTTTGTTTGTTTTACCTTGGATTATATTGCCATTTCTTTGGATATATCCATTACAATGACCCTGATAAATGAATTTGCCTGGCTCAGAGAAGCTGTCAGTCTGTTCACATTCATACAGATCGCACGGTGGAGGTCCCCAAAAAAATGGCAACATTGATCCACAGGTCGGAGAGGTAGACAGCAAGGTTTAGATAAACCACAACTGTTTCAAACCAAATGCTAGCCTCTGGGAATTGGGAAATATTGAATATGACCTTTCGCGTGTGAGGCGAACGTGATAACCACTACACTACTGAAACTACAATACAAAAAGAGGAAGTCGTGGAAAATATTAGGAATGCCCACAAGTCTACCTCACATAATATCCCAAAGTGAGTACCACAGAAAGAGCCATAATACCCATTACAAACTAGCGGTCAAACAGGAAAATGGTTCCAATCGTTTTTCCACCCTTCATGTTCCCCACAGGGGATTTTAAAAACACTTAAAATAAGGGCTGTGTTTCTTGTCGGCTAACCCTGGAGTGGTAAACTATTTGAATCATTATGGAACACAGACCACACGTAGCAGGAATGTATTCAGAGCGCCCAAGCTAGCCACACATGCAGAGTGCGTTACGCGACTAAAAAAGGTAAGTCTGAATACCAAATACTGAGAAGTGCGAAGGAAAAGCATGAATTCTGAAATTGGGACCGAGCCCTAAGTGAATAGGCTTACTGTCCAATATGTTCAAATGTGTTTCCACCCGGTTTCGAACCAGGGACCTTTCGCGTGTGAGGGAAACGTGATAACCACTACACTACGGAAACCAAATGAGTGAAAAACTAAGGGTGTGGCTGACTTTGGCGGGGTGGGACATTTATCACTCTCAGAATCTATTGAAAATCAGAAATTACTTAGTCCATTAATTAAGCAATAATGCTTGAGAAGCCGGGAATTATGAGGTATTTTTAAAATATTTGTTTTATTAATAAAAACTATATGTTATCGCTTTGTCATTATGGGGTATTGTTGGTAAATATATTTTATTTTATTTCATCCATTTTAGTATAAGGCTGTAAGGTAACAAAATGTGGAAAAAGTAAGGGGTCTGAAAACTTTCCAAATGCACTGTACCTATGCAGGCTAGCTTCTTTTCCTTTGCTAGCCAGCCAACTAAATCTATCACACAATCACATCAAGCAGCTATAATTACAGAAAACGATCTACATTTTTGTTTGTTTTACCTTGGATTATATTGCCATTTCTTTGGATATATCCATTACAATGACCCTGATAAATGAATTTGCCTGGCTCAGAGAAGCTGTCAGTCTGTTCACATTCATACAGATCGCACGGTGGAGGTCCCCAAAAAATGGCAACATTGATCCACAGGTCGGAGAGGTAGACAGCAAGGTTTAGATAAACCACAACTGTTTCAAACCAAATGCTAGCCTCTGGGCATTGGGAAATATTGAATATGACCTTTCGCGTGTGAGGCGAACGTGATAACATCTACACTACTGAAACTACAATACAAAAAGAGGAAGTTGTGGAAAATATTAGGAATGCCCACAAGTCTACCTCACATAATATCCCAAATTGAGTACCACAGAAAGAGCCATAATACCCATTAAAAACTAGCGGTCAAACAGGAAAATGGTTCCAATCATTTTTCCACCCTTCATGTTCCCCACAGGGGATTTTAAAAACACTTAAAATAAGGGCTGTGTTTCTTGTCGGCTTACCCTGGAGTGGTAAACTATTTGAATCATTATGGACCTCAGACCACACGTAGCAGGAATATATTCAGAGCGCCCAAGATAGCCACACATGCAGAGTGCGTTACGCAACAAAAAAGGTAAGTCTGAATACCAAATACTGAGAAGTGCGAAGGAAAAGCATGAATTCCGAAATTGGGACAGAGCCCTAAGTGAATAGGCTTACTGTCCAATTTGTTAAAATGTGTTTCCGCCCGGTTTCGAACCGGGGACCTTTCGCATGTGAGGCGAACGTGATAACCACTACACTACAGAAACCTGATGAGTGAAATACTAAGGGTGTGGCTGACTTTGGCTGGGTGGGGTATTTATCACTCTCAGAATCTATTGAAAATCAGAAATTACTTAGTCCATTAATTAAGCAATAATGCTTGAGAAGCCGGGAATTATGAAGTATTTTTAAAATATTTGTTTTATTAATAAAAACTATATGTTATCGCTTTGTCATTATGGGGTATTGTGTGTAGATAGATTTTATTTTATTTCATCCATTTTAGTATAAGGCTGTAACGTAACAAAATGTGGAAAAAAGTAAGGGGCCTGAAAACTTTCCAAATGCACTGTACCTATGCAGGCTAGCTTCTTTTCCTTTGCTAGCCAGCCAACTAAATCTATCACACAATCACATCAAGCAGCTATAATTACAGAAAACGATCTACATTTTTGTTTGTTTTACCTTGGATTATATTGCCATTTCTTTGGATATATCCATTACAATGACCCTGATAAATGAATTTGCCTGGCTCAGAGAAGCTGTCAGTCTGTTCACATTCATACAGATCGCACGGTGGAGGTCCCCAAAAAAATGGCAACATTGATCCACAGGTCGGAGAGGTAGACAGCAAGGTTTAGATAAACCACAACTGTTTCAAACCAAATGCTAGCCTCTGGGAATTGGGAAATATTGAATATGACCTTTCGCGTGTGAAGCTCGCATCCGCTACAAGACCATGGTGCTTGCCTACGGAGCTGTGAGGGGAACGGCACCTCAGTACCTCCAGGCTCTGATCTGGCCCTACACCCAAACAAGGGCACTGCGTTCATCCACCTCTGGCCTGCTCGCCTCCCTACCACTGAGGAAGTACAGCTCCCGCTCAGCCCAGTCAAAACTGTTCGCTGCCCTGGCCCCCCCAATGGTGGAACAAACTCCCTCACGACGCCAGGACAGCGGAGTCAATCACCACCTTCCGGAGACACCTGAAACCCCACCTCTTTAAGGAATACCTAGGATAGGATAAGTAATCCCTCTCACCCCACCCCCCCTAAGTTTTAGATGCACTATTGTTAAGTGACTGTCCCACTGGATGTCATAAGGTGAATGCACCAATTTGTAAGTCGCTCTGGATAATGTCATGCTGGTGAATGAGGACCCAAAACAGAGTATTTAATCCAGAATAAACTTTACAAAACAAAAAGCATAATACTACACGTAAAGACGAGAACAGACTGGAGACTTGATCGAGAACTGCAGGTTGCCTCGGGAAGGCACTTGAACCTAGCAGACTCAGACACCTGCTCACCACGCAGCATCTGAGGGAAACACGACACGACAGGGCAAAACATAGACACAGCACGGTGAATTATAAATGAGGATCCGACAGGGCAGGTACGGGAAACAAGGAGAGAAATAGGGACTCTAATCAGGGAAAAGGATCGGGAACAGGTGTGGGAAGACTAAATGATGATTAGGGGAATAGGAACAGCTGGGAGCAGGAACGGAACGATAGAGAGAAGAGAGAGCGAGAGAGTGAGAGAGGGAGGGGAGAGAGAGGGCTAGAAAGAGGGAAAGAACCTAATAAGACCAGCAGAGGGAAACGAATAGAATGGGAAGCACAGGGACAAGACATGATAATAAATGACAAAACATGACAGTACCCCCCACTCACCGAGCGCCTCCTGGCGCACTCGAGGAGGAATCCTGGCGGCAACGGAGGAAATCATCAATGAGTGAACGGTCCAGCACGTCCCGAGACGGAACCCAACTCCTCTCCTCAGGACCGTAACCCTCCCAATCCACTAAGTATTGGTGACCCCGTCCCCGAGAACGCATGTCCATGATCTTATGTACCTTGTAAATAGGTGCGCTCGACAAGGACGGGAGGGGGGAGGGAAGACGAACGGGGTGCGAAGAAAGGGCTTAACACAGGAGACATGGAAGACAGGGATGGACGCGACGAAGATGTCGCGGAAGAAGCAGTCGCACAGCGACAGGATTGACGACCTGGGAGACACGGAACGGACCAATGAACCGCGGAGTCAACTTACGAGAAGCTGTCGTAAGAGGAAGGTTGCGAGTGGAAAGCCAAACTCTCTGGCTGCAACAATACCTAGGACTCTTAATCCTGCGTTTATTGGCGGCTCTCACAGTCTGTGCCCTGTAGCGGCAAAGTGCAGACCTCACCCTCCTCCAGGTGCGCTCACAACGTTGGACAAACGCTTGAGCGGAGGGAACGCTGGACTCGGCAAGCTGGGAAGAGAATAGAGGAGGCTGGTAACCCAGACTACTCTGAAACGGAGATAACCCGGTAGCAGACGAAGGAAGCGAGTTGTGAGCGTATTCTGCCCAGGGGAGCTGTTCTGCCCAAGACGCAGGGTTTCTGAAAGAAAGGCTGCGTAGTATGCGACCAATCGTCTGATTGGCCCTCTCTGCTTGACCGTTAGACTGGGGATGAAACCCGGAAGAGAGACTGACGGACGCACCAATCAAACGACAGAACTCCCTCCAAAATTGTGACGTGAATTGCGGGCCTCTGTCTGAAACGGCGTCTAACGGGAGGCCATGAATTCTGAACACATTCTCGATAATGATTTGTGCCGTCTCCTTAGCGGAAGGAAGTTTAGCGAGGGGAATGAAATGTGCCGCCTTAGAGAACCTATCGACAACCGTAAGAATCACAGTCTTCCCCGCAGACAAAGGCAGACCGGTAATGAAGTCTAGGGCGATGTGAGACCATGGTCGAGAAGGAATGGGGAGCGGTCTGAGACGACCGGCAGGAGGAGAGTTACCCGACTTAGTCTGCGCGCAGTCCGAACAAGCAGCCACGAAACGGCGCGTGTCACGCTCCTGAGTCGGCCACCAAAATCGCTGGCGAATAGACGCAAGAGTGCCTCGAACACCGGGATGACCAGCTAACTTGGCAGAGTGAGCCCACTGAAGAACAGCCAGACGAGTGGAAACAGGAACGAAAAGGAGGTTACTAGGACAAGCGCGGCGACGCAGTGTGCGTGAGTGCTTGCTTAACCTGTCTTTCAATTCCCCAGACTGTCAACCCGACAACACGCCCATAAGGAAGAATCCCCTCGGGATCAGTAGAAGCCACAGAAGAACTAAACAGACGGGATAAGGCATCAGGCTTGGTGTTCTTGCTACCCGGACGGTAAGAAATCACAAACTCGAAACGAGCGAAAAACAACACCCAACGAGCTTGACGGGCATTAAGTCGTTTGGCAGAACGGATGTACTCAAGGTTCTTATGGTCTGTCCAAACGACAAAAGGAACGGTCGCCCCCTCCAACCACTGTCGCCATTCGCCTAGGGCTAAGCGGATGGCGAGCAGTTCACGGTTACCCACATCATAGTTGCGCTCAGATGGCGACAGGCGATGAGAAAAATAAGCGCAAGGATGAACCTTATCGTCAGACTGGAAGCGCTGGGATAGAATGGCTCCCACGCCTACCTCTGAAGCGCCAACCTCGACAATGAATTGTCTAGTGACGTCAGGAGTAACGAGGATAGGAGCGGACGTAAAACGTTCTTTTAGAAGATCAAAAGCTCCCTGGGCGGAACCGGACCACTTAAAACACGTCTTGACAGAAGTAAGAGCTGTGAGAGGGGCAGCAACTTGACCGAAATTACGAATGAAACGCCGATAGAAATTAGCGAAACCTAAAAGCGCTGCAACTCGACACGTGACCTTGGAACGGGCCAATCACTGACAGCTTGGACCTTAGCGGAATCCATCTGAATGCCTTCAGCGGAAATAACGGAACCGAGAAAAGTAACGGAGGAGACATGAAAAGAACACTTCTCAGCCTTTACGTAGAGACAATTCTCTAAAAGGCGCTGTAGAACACGTCGAACGTGCTGAACATGAATCTCGAGTGACGGTGAAAAAATCAGGATATCGTCAAGATAGACAAAAACAAAGATGTTCAGCATGTCTCTCAGAACATCATTAACTAATGCCTGAAAAACAGCTGGCGCATTGGCGAGACCAAACGGCAGAACCCGGTACTCAAAATGCCCTAACGGAGTGTTAAACGCCGTTTTCCACTCGTCCCCCTCTCTGATGCGCACGAGATGGTAAGCGTTACGAAGGTCCAACTTAGTAAAGCACCTGGCTCCCTGCAGAATCTCGAAGGCTGATGACATAAGGGGAAGCGGATAACGATTCTTAACCGTTATGTCATTCAGCCCTCGATAATCCACGCAGGGGCGCAGAGTACCGTCCTTCTTCTTAACAAAAAGAACCCCGCCCCGGCCGGAGAGGAAGAAGGCACTATGGTACCGCGTCAAGAGACACAGATAAATAATCCTCGAGAGCCTTACGTTCGGGAGCCGACAGAGAGTATAGTCTACCCCGAGGAGGAGTGGTCCCCGGAAGGAGATCAATACTACAATCATACGACCGGTGAGGAGGAAGGGAGTTGGCTCGGGACCGACTGAAGACCGTGCGCAGATCATGATATTCCTCCGGCACTCCTGTCAAATCGCCAGGTTCCTCCTGAGAAGTGGGGACAGAAGAAATGGGAGGGATGGCAGACATTAAGCACTTCACATGACAAGATACGTTCCAGGATAGGATAGAATTACAAGACCAATTAATAGAAGGATTATGACATACTAGCCAGGGATGACCCAAAACAACAGGTGTGAAAGGTGAACGAAAAATCAAAAAAGAAATAGTCTCACTGTGGTTACCAGATACTGTGAGAGTTAAAGGTAGTGTCTCAAATTTGATACTGGGAAGATGACTACCATCTAAGGCAAACATGGGCGTAGGCTTGTCTAACTGTCTGAAAGGAATGTTATGTTTCCGAACCCATGCTTCGTCCATGAAACAACCCTCAGCCCCAGAGTCAATCAAGGCACTGCATGTAGCACCCGAACCGGTCCAGCGTAGATGGACCGACATAGTAGTACAAGATCTAGATGAAGAGACCTGAGTAGTAGCGCTCACCAGTAGCCCTCCGCTTACTGATGGGCTCTGGCCTCTTACTGGACATGAATTAACAAAATGTCCATCAAATCCGCAATAGAGGCACAGGCGGTTGGTGATCCTCCGTTCCCTCTCCTTAGTCGAGATGCGAATCCCTCCCAGCTGCATGGGCTCAGTCTCAGAGCCAGAGGAGGGAGATGGTTGCGATGCGGAGCAGGGAAACACCGTTGATGCGAGCTCTTCCACGAGCCTGGTGACGAAGATCTACCCGTCGTTCTATGCGGATGGCGAGAGCAATCAAAGAGTCCACACTGGAAGGAACCTCCCGAGAGAGAATCTCATCTTTGACCACTGTGTGGAGTCCCTCCAGAAAACGAGCGAGCAGCGCCGGCTCGTTCCAGTCACTAGAGGCAGCAAGAGTACGAAACTCTATAGAGTAATCCGTTATGGATCGATCACCTTGGCATAGGGAAGCCAGGACCTAGAAGCCTCCCCCACCAAAAACTGAACGGTCAAAAACCCGAATCATCTCCTCTTTAAAGTTCTGGTAATTGTTAGAACAATCAGCCCTTGCCTCCCAGATAGCTGTGCCCCACTCGGGCCCGGCCAGTAAGGAGTGAAATGACGTAAGCAACCCGAGCTCTCTCTCTAGAGAATGTGTTGGGTTGGAGAGAGAACACAATCTCACACTGGGTGAGAAAGGAGCTGCACTCAGTGGGCTGCCCGGAGTAGCAAGGTGGGTTATTAACCCTAGGTTCTGGAGGCTCGGCAGGCCAGGAAGTAACAGGTGGCACGAGACGAAGACTCTGGAACTGTCCAGAGAGGTCGGAAACCTGAGCGGCCAGGTTCTCACGGCATGGCGAGCAGCAGACAATTCCTGCTCGTGTCTGCCGAGCATGGCTCCTTGGATCTCGACGGCAGTGTTACGAGCGTCTGTAGTCGCTGGGTCCATTCCTCGGTCGGATCCTTCTGTCATGCTGGTGAATGAGGACCCAAAAGCGACTTGGCGAAAACAGAGTATTTAATCCAGAATAAACTTTACAAAACAAAAAGCATAATACTACACGTAAAGACGAGGAGAACAGACTGGAGACGCGACCACAGAACTGCAGGTTGCCTCGGGTAGGCACTAGAGCCGTAGCTGACAGAGACACCTGCTCACCACGCAGCATCTGATGAAGGCAAAAACACGACAGGACAGGGCGATACACAATAGACACAGCACGGTGAATTACTAAACAAGGAACCGACAGGACAGGAACGGAACACAAAGGAAGAAATAGGGACTCTAATCAGGGAAAAGGATCGGGAACAGGTGTGGGAAGACTAAATGATGATTAGGGGAATAGGAACAGCTGGGAGCAGGAACGGAACGATAGAGAGAAGAGAGAGCGAGAGAGTGAGAGAGGGAGGGGAGAGAGAGGGATAGAAAGAGGGAAAGAACCTAATAAGACCAGCAGAGGGAAACGAATAGAATGGGGAGCACAGGGACAAGACATGATAATAAATGACAAAACATGAC